>NW_025787865.1:0-12549 GCF_021130785.1 Homalodisca vitripennis
AGTCAAAAAAATCCCATTTTGGGTATGTGTGTATATTATAGAGATAGGGATTGTTCCTTAAGAACAACTTGGTTTTTTCCGAATAGAAAACATCTCAACCGGGAAAAATAATTGTAAATTATAAATCCCAACCATCAAAAAAATCGGTCAAAGAAGGTAGGTAGCCTACTCGTTGTTTATATAGAGGCCAAAGAGCTTCGTTGCTCACATATAAGATGTATTTTAAAAAAGGAGGAAATTTAAGAAAGTTGAATCGGAATGCTCAGAAGCTATGGAAACCCTCTAATTTGTGTAATAAACTAAGTCCAAAAACGGAACCAGAAGAAATCATTTCCTGAGGTCAGAAAAAACAGAAATTGTGGATAAATTTTAGCGTTGTATGTTCAAACCTTATGTAGCGGGATTATCGGAAGGTAAAACTTTAAGAAGAGTAGGTAGAAAGTACTATCACATTAGAACCGCGTTTTTTAAAAATCACACAACCGTCGTAAAACAAATAGTCTCGTATAAAACAAAAACCAAAAATTAGTCACAACAGATTTCCAAAAAACTGGATGTTTACAGTATAATAATGTAGTATTGGCAACAGGGAATACCATAAGGCGAGGTGACAAAAAGAGCACTAAAAATCGTAAAGAATAAAAGAGCACACAAAGAAACACATCGGAGGAAAGAGGAGGTCTCTCCACATAAAAGTAAAAAATTGGATACAACCATTGTTGGGTCCGAAAGAACCATTCAATATGAATTGGGATGAAAGTCCAACCATAATACATCGGGAACCACATTTCTTTCTTCAAAAGGAAATTAGTTGTGAGTTGCAACATACATTAAATTTTGGCATAGGACCAAAAAATAAAAACCCAAATCAGCAGATCAAAACATCAGTCGATGGATTAAGGCCGCTTTTGGTTGCCAATTCTAAAAATGAACTAAAAAGAAAACCAAAAGTATCCAAACGGGATCAGATAATTTGTAATAAACCAATTCCGGAGTTCACAAAGTGTGGTTTTAAAAGAAATGCCATTTGGCATGACACCAGATAATAACGAAAGGGCCCATTCCCCTGTCCCCCCTTAATTCCTTGTTTATGTTCCGCCCATCTTTTGTTTTTGTCTGCCCAATGGACGATTGCAGATAAACATTAGTGCCACGCTCCTGGTCAGGGTTCGATAGGTGGTTGTAGTAAGACGAATGTAGTGACCGTAATTGTTTACCTGTTATTTCTGTAGTTTGCAGTTTTAATGATTAGTGTTGTGTATAAGTTTTTCTCATTAAGTGCATGTGTTATCAGAAGTTAGGGAAAGTTGACAAATCAACACATGGATGGTTGTCGATCCAATCCTGACTTAGGCCGTGCACGACAACCGCATTTGGTAATGAATTTGTCTTATTTTTTGGACTTAGTTTTGTAATTATGTATTAGGTTAGTTTTCTTTACCTGAAGGAAGAGATCAAGAATTGCAGATTCTCGAAACGTAGTGTTCCACTGATTTCTTGTTTCACTGAACGATGGCCCAAAATGGTTCCTGGAAAAAAATCCTGTTTCCCTCTCTCATAAAAATCCATATAATTTTATATAATATTGAATTTTCCTAAAGCATACATTCGTTTAGTTCCCTTTTAGTTTACTCTATGAGAAAAATTATTATATAATATAATAAGTATTAACCGTTTTTAACAGGCTTCATTCAAAGGGGCCACGGATAAATTCACAACCATGAAAAGTAGCATATACCCGGATTATAAAATACGTTCCAATAAATTTAGAATTTTCTAAGTATACATTCGTTAGGTTCCCTCGTTAGTTTTTCAATAGATAAGAATAAAACATTTATTATATCATTAGTATTAACAGTTTTTACCTAGGCTTCAATTTAATGGGTAATCTAACATTCACAGTATGAACCAACTACCTTAAGCCTGCCTCATATTAAATAAAATGTTAAGCAACTGTTCCTAGATAGAATATTTTTATTGTTACAATGCCTTAAAATTCGCCTTAGGATAAGCCAAACTTCACAACAATGAAAAGTAAGCCTACCCAGAGTTAAATCTGATTATAGTTTAGGATGTTTTATATAAGTATTCATCGTTACTTCCTGTTAGTTCCTCAAGTTTAAAAATTCGTTAGTTCAGTGGATATTTACAGCTTTAAACCAACCTTAATATCTTAATGGGTACGCTAAATTCATAACAAGAATAAGTAGCACTACCACAGATTAAAGTTCTATATAGTTAGATTTTCTATTCTAAGTTATTCATCGTTACTTTCCTGTTTAGTTCTCATAGTATATAATTTTCGTTAGTTTTCAGTGATATTTTACAGCCTTTTATAACCAACCTTAATCTAACTGGGTACGCTAAACTTCAATAATCAATGAAAAGTAAGTAGCCCTACCCAGATTAAATCCATATAATTGATATAACTTGATTTTCCTTAAGCATACCAATCGTTAGTTCCTGGTTAGTTTCTTGTTTAGTTTCTCATCGAGAAAATGATTTTTATCAGTAGTATTAAGCCATTTTTAACAGGGCTTCAATTTTAATTTGATGGGGGTAAGCCAACTGTCACAGTTATGGGAATAAATAACCTAAGGCCCTACCCACCATTAAAATGAAATATAAGAAAAAGCACGGTTCTCTCCGGAATATTTATTGTTAGTTCCTGGTTGGTATTATCCACGAAAAAAATCACTTAGTTTTAGAAATATTGACCAGGGAAATTTAGTTCCAGAACTTCAACAATCTAATATTAATATGAAAAACCCTTTTCCTTTTTTTGGGAGTTGCCAATAAGCCAAGCGGTCTAAGACCATTGGACTATGAGTGAGTTAGAGATAGCGCAGGTTCGAATCCTGTCTGTGACGTTTGCACTTTTTATCAGTACCTTAGACCTTGTACTGCATTGACTCTCCCTCTTACTCTGCTTGATAAGATCCTCGCACAGGTCAGTGGCCCATGAGGACGTTGCAGTAAGGGCCCCATACACCTGCGAGTCTGGCTCGCCCAGTTGCAAAACATGAGTTTTTCGAAGAAGGTTTGCAGCTGCGGTCATAGTGTTAGATGAGCATATGTGTATTTAAGAAGAAACGGAAGAAAAGGGCATGTGGTCAAAGAATTGGTTACTAAATAGAAAGAGAATTAGTCACATGAATTTATTGAATTTTGTTTAGGAATGATAGTCACCAAGACTATCAAAACTATTTAAGGATGTCAGCTGAAAGTTTTAACATGTTATTGGACGAGGTTAAACCGCTTATAACAAAAAAGTTACTCATACTGCGAAACGCTATATCACCAGAGGAACGCCTCACTGCTACTCTCCGTTTTCTGGCTACCGGACGGTCTACATAATAAATGCTATCGGCAAATTTCGATACTCTTCAATAAATGTTGTTAAAAAATCAGGGCTCATAAATAACTTGGAGTCAGCCATGTTAACTCAAAACAAACAAAACACCTTAACCCTTGGCGGAACGAGTGGTGCGTAACGTTTGGCGTACAGTAGTGAAAAAGGAATGAACAGATTTTTCGGTGGTGGGGGCACGAGTCCGATCCGTAAATGAGCCATACACTGGCGAACCTGATACTCGAGCCGAGCCGCACGGCAAGCAGTGGCGGATCCGGCTCGGCTCGCCTGAATTTGACACGGCTCGGCTCTTTATTGTCCATACACTGACGGATTTGGTCCATTTCTAGGCGAGTCGAGCCAGGCTCGCGAGCCAGACTCGCAGGTGTATGGGGCCCTTAGGCTTAAAGTGGAATCGGCTTCTCCTTAAAAAAAAAAAACAAAACAAAACAAAAACAATAAATCTATGTACGAGTTTATTATAAATGCAACTTTTTGAACTTTCCTTATGATATTAGTGATATTAAACATATTTTGATATTGGGTGTTTGATGTAGAATCACACACAAGTTCTGTTGGACAGATTTAGGCGGAAAGTAGCATGTACATTACTTTATTACACTGATATTTTTGGCCCTTCCCGGGATTTGAACCCGTCCCCGTGATTTCACAGTTAGAGAGCCGAAAACTATAACTATTAGTCTACGGAGAGGAGGACGACGAATACGTTTAAAAGTAATTTTAATAAAATGTATTTACTATAAAGATAGGCAATGTTTAGACAGTTGATCGAGTTACAGAACGCAATGTGCCACGCTGTATAATAGTACTTTGCATGAATTTCGCATGAATAAATATCAGTTTGGTGTGAGATGCATATAATAGTAATGACAAATATAATTATTATCCAACTTTTATTAAAGATGGTAGCAGTGACAAATTCCAAAACAATTGTTTAAACTGAATTTTTACGTAATGAATGTGTGCATGCAAGCAAGCATAGGCGTATCCATGGGGGGGGGGGGGGGGCGGGGGTATGTTTGAGAGTAGTAAGAAAATAACTCTAGATATATTTAAGTTTAATTTACAATTTTAGTTACTGAAAGTTAAACTGAAAGTATATTCGTGGGTAGAACAATGTAATCACTGTTTAGTTTTAGTTTTTTATTTTATATATTTTAACTATAACAGCTGACATGTATTAACACACAAGATTCATGTTTTGTAACTTTCGGAGTGACGAGCCCGTCTTCGACCTTGGGGTTGGCAAATATAATTACAGACTCTATCACTTCCTACTTCTTCCGGCGCTTCAAGCCGAGAGAGAGACAGCGAGTAATGGCCATGAACGTCAACCGATCATCTCTCTGAACGGCTAATTTGAAATTCTTTTAATACAGTTCTTCTCATCTCTCTGTCGTTGTCGGTGCGAGCCTGCGTATTAGTGACTTGTGTTATTAATGAATACCAGTAGTGGTAGTAGTAAAACATCTACGAAACCTCTAGTTTGCAGATTTTTACTACTGAGAAATATTAATTTTTTAAAAGTCATTTATTACATTTTTACCTCGCTGTTAATATTAAACTACTTCGGATGTGTAGTTTTTTACTTAATTATGTTAAGACATCAAAAAAACGTGCCTTACAGTTTATCCTACCCATATAAATTAAATGACGAACTTTCAATCATTTGGTAGTGATCTTCTGTGCCGAGCAGTTTGAATGTGTGTGGTCACTGGTCCCACTGGTCGCAATTCTCTCTGTTGTCAAAACCCTTCAAACAAGGAATGGCGTTTTTTTATATTTCCGTCCCTTGCATGTTTTCATCACAATGAAACTTTTATGATGGGCAATATAAAATAAGAGAAACCTTGGGAATATTTGGTCTGTGCGAACGTGATCCGAACAATGCGTCGTATGGTCTGCCGAAAAGGGGTTTATGGCATACCCTTATAATGGGCTCAGCGTAAGAGCTACCTGGCGTAACAAAGGGTTCTGATAGGCAAAGAAAGGGGAAGAAACCTATATGTATACTCATTTTCCCATTTTAGAAGCCGCATTTTTTCAGACACAGACACCTACACACCACGCGAAGGTCCGAGTATCTTTTGCAGTCGGCTCTGGAGCCTACTACTAGCCTCGAGCAGTCCTCAGAGGTTAGTGAGTCTATTTATTTTTATAATAGGATGTGTTTGAAGTTTCAAATGAAAATGTTTGTACCCATGTAATATAGTGATCTTAATGTGCCCAGTTCATAAGTCCACTTGAGAATTGAATCGTCTAAACATCAAGCCAATATTAAAAATTAACCAAGGCATTATACATCAAATTACCATATTAAATTCAAACATACAGTTATATCGCTTTTCAATGCAATTATGTATTTTAAACGCAGTTAACAGTTTGCCATTGTATTTGAAAATGTTGATTAATTAATAAAAGTATATCTAGTTAAAAAAATTACAAAACGAAGTCTACATAAAAATTAAATGATAATAATATATGCACCATCCATCAAATAATGTTCTTTATACTCAGTTATGAGTATTAACATACGATAACCAAGAGTTATGCAATTTATTTGTGGTTGTTATACACCCTAATAATACTATTAATACCTTTATGGAGTTTTTATAAATTCTCTGTGATAGTGAACAGTCAAATTACATTGTAACAAAACAATGTCATTTGTACATGATTTTGATGGTAATACTACCTAAAATACCTAATACTACCTATTGTATCAAGTTACCTAAATTATTTTATTTATTTATGTTACGATATTTAAGTATTCTTTTTTAAGTAACGCATAAAGTACAAAAATATCAACACATTTTCTTACGAGCAATCTTCTTGTTATCTTAAGTTTAAGTACTTCAAAAGGTGCGTCTGAAATTAGCACCACCCCTGGACATACCACCCTCTCGATACTGATGTCATTTTGACGTCACACGAAAGGGGGTGCTAAAATCAGCGCAGTGGCCGTTTCCATGCCCTGAATAAGCACCCCCCCTTGGTATAGGGGGGTCCTAATTTAGCGCCTTGACCGTGACCATGCGCTGATTTAGCATCCCATTTGAATCAGCGCCTATACCTTGTTGATGTGAACAATAAGCACCTCCTAACTAAATAAAACTAAGCATATTGCGATTTGTTTAATAGGTATACTTATTGTATTGCTATTATTTGACTTTAGTAATTTCAAAAACAAATAATTAAATACCTATTGTAAAAAATACTATGCATCGAATATGCTTACGTTACAAAACTAGGCTCTAGGCATTAAAATACAACTTTATTTTAAAATATATATTTGAAACCATGGTACAAACCACGCATAAAGGTTTGATTATTGTTTAAAATCTGGCATGTAATTAATTAAATTAAACATGAAACATTAAATTTATTATGTTTCAATACACATTTGAATGCCAATTAAATCAAATAAGACCATTAGTTAAGTTCTACATCAAATATTTACTGAGTACAACAATATTTTGCTCAAACATTTAATTGTTTACGCAGAAGGTGTGTAACCTTCGTAGGTCAAGTTTTAGGCCATCCAAAAAATCTGTAAATGACAGTTTTATAACTCTAACAGTGAACTCTTTTGTCTACAATACGAGCTTTAAATTGTTTGTCGGTAAACATCAGGAAGTAAACCAAATATATTAGTTTTTAATTTGATATAATTAAACTTTCAAAAAAGTAGATTTTCGTGAATCTATTACATCAAAGACGTAATTTAAATCATGGCTTCCATATACAAATAGGGTAGTTTTAATTGTATCGAGAAAGATGATCCATTGAGTTTTTCACGATTGGATTAAACTTACGCTGGTAATGAATGCTCAGAGAATACCCTTAACTCGATTATCAGTAGATTTTCTATTGGTGAAAACATCAAATAAGCAATCCTGTACAATAAAAATGACAACAAGCATATATACTTGAGTAACTGTGCATTAAAAACCATAATTACATTTTCCCTTCTATAATATTTCAAAAAACAAGTGTTTCCTGTTAAAACAAACCAAATAACACAATGTCAAATTAAATTAAAAAACTGCTTTTATTTTTACAAAAATATATAACTGTTCATACAGCAATAAATATCATATATTGAAGAGGATAAATAACAAATTATGGTATTTGTATTCTTATCTTTGGCATGAAAGAACTTAATACATAATAATAAAAATCTTATACCTCAAAAGAATTAAATTATGAAATAAAAACAGCATTTATCATTAGCTCTACTTTGCTATCTAATTACTGTTTATTAAGAAAACTAACAGGGAAAGAGCCTACATGGCTTTTAATTACCTGTGCATAGACTCAAAGTTGAAAATGGTAGGTTTATGTTCTTCTTATCTTTATCAATGCGTTAATTAATGTTATAAACATATTAATTCTGAAGGAGAATAAATAACAAATATGATTTAATTAATTCTGTTAATTAGCGATATTTATAACAATATCAGAAAACAAATTCATAAGTGAATATTTTTACAAAAATAGGATAATGGGTGCGAGAGGGAGGAACTGTAAGGTCTATTATTTTTTGATAGTCGGAGCATTATTATGTAATATTAAATCGTATGGTAATATCGAAGAGTAAGTAGGCATATTTGAGAAACATATTATTTCATCGTTTACCAGAAATTTCAACACAACTGTAGATTGTAGCTTATAAGTGACAGCATCACAAATATCCAGAAAAAACTATTATATTTACGATTAAATTAAATCTCTAAAAGACAAATCTCTTTGTGTTACTGATTGAATGCTAGGGGATGCTAATTCAGTGATTGGGTCATTTCCATGCGCTGAATAAGCACCCCTTGGAATAGAGGGGTGTTAATTCAGGGCCTCGACCATGACCATGCTCAGAATTAGCACCCCCTGCCGTGACGTCAAAGCCCGACGAGGTTGCTTATTCTAGGAGGTGCTAAAGAAGGTGCGCCTGAATTAGCACCCCCTCGCTACTGACGTCATTTGGACCCACCCTTCGAATAGGGTGGGTCCTAAATCAGCGCCTTGACCTTGTTCATGTGCCGATTTAGCACCCCCTTGGATCTGAGGTGTGCTAAATCAGCGCCTATACCTTATTGATGAGATGAATAACCACCCCCATGGAATAGAACAATAAATGTTTAACCATATTGCGATTTCTTAATGGGTATATTTACTGCATTTGCTATGGTTTGACTTTTGACATTTCAAAAAACAAATAGTTCATTACCAATTGTAAAAATTTCTATGCATCAAATATACTTAAGTAAAAAAAAACCAAGCTCTAGGCATTCAAATACAACTTTATTTTAAAGTAAAATCAATTTGGAAACCATGTTACGAACAACGCAGAGGAACTGATATTGCTTAAATCCGGCATGTGTAATAAAATATACATGGTCAGAGATTATATCAACCTAGTAACTAATTTAAAAAAACAATTATTTATATATTTTAATTTTTCGAATACCAATCAAACTCGGGAAAATTTTGAAACGTGAAATTTGTAATTTTCGACGGCTAAGGGCCAATTATTTTTTAAGGACACATCAATTATTTTGTAAAGGAGTTGGTGCAATTCTAGTAAAGTTGATTGCCTTTCAGTTATATCCATATCAGTTAGTACATTTATAATTAAAAAAAATAAATAAAAATGCTGAAAACAATGTTAAAACAAATAGCATTAATATACTACAAATTTTTTTTCAAAAGCTTTATTGCTTAGGTCAAAACACAGATTTATATACTGATTATTACGTATCTACATTGCTTAATTTCTGCTTGTAACTAAACATATTATCTCCTACTTTCCTGGAATTACTTTTTTAATTAACTTTATACTTAAAGCACACGGAATATATCGATGAATAGCAATTCAAAGTTTGAAATGATACTACGTTATTTTCCCGGGGAAATCAGCAAATGTTCTGGTTTTTTGGTTCTCAGTGGAGAAGGGGGTGGTGGTCCTTGATAGAAAGCCGTGAAGGCATAAGGTACCTAACATTAATATTCTTCCTTCCTTAAGTTTGCTCGGTGATGTAAGGGCGCCACCTTGTTGTAGATCAGTAGATAATGCAGTGCTCCAACAAGGAACAGGGCTCCTGCTCCCAGGGAAAATTACTAATAAGGCTAAGCTACTTTTCATGGTGTGAAGTTAGCGTACCCATTGAATTAAGGCTGTAAAGGCGTTAATATTGCGGAACTAACGAAATTTTTGTGAGAACTAACAGGAACTAACGAAGGGTATGGCAAAATGTGGGTAAGCTATTTTGGGTATGTCAACTTCACAGACCTAACAAAACAGTGCCCCGTGCCTACCGTCGATATAAAACTCAAGGTCACCGGGATGAACTCCTGTACAGTGCCAGCAGCGACAGCTGTTCACTGCCAAATTTTAAGTCCATTTTAATGCGCGTTACACCATACAAATTCACTTCTTCCAAACATACAAAAACATTCATTCACAAATACAATAACTCCGTTGTTCTGATTCTCACTACATTTGTTAAGAATCACGTCATATCCATCCATACTCGCATTGCGATAATACTCTCATCCAGCTAAGCATCCTGTTAAAACGATAATGTTGAATTTCTTGTTAAATCTGTTACGCATAATCATCAACCCGTTTTCATTTATATTACAACTATGGAAAATTTAAATTAAAAATTGTTTAAAGGCTTTCTCAATTCTTAGTTAAGCGTTAGGTTAGTTCGGCCATAAAAGTTCCCTATTTAAAATTCTGATTATCGGCACAAATAGTATACAACCATTTAATATTTTAATAATCACTCATACTTTTAGCTTATAGTGTGGATTCAACTGTCTATTTATCATCAGAAATGTATGTTTTTACTGTGTACATGTGATATAAGGGTTTAACATTTATAAAAATACATGTATGCATATTACAATAGTTGTAAAGAAGAATGAAACTGAAAGAATTTTGTAAACATATACGAGTATTTAGTAACTCCACACTCAATTTTAGTGAGAATAGTGTGAGCATACCTGCGGAGTTTACCAAACAATTTATTAAAATAATATAAAAGTTACACTTCTTATGAAAAAATTTAAAAAGAAAACTGTGCGATATCACAATAATAAGCCAGATTCTAGCGATGATCTAAAATCACGTTTTGTAACTTTAACCCCTCGCCTGACGATGTTACTCGAACTATCCTAGAGGAGAACAACATATTTTCATGTACATTCAATGTACAACAAAACAATAATACAACAATCAACAATAACCATGCAATAATCTAATGTGAAACTCTTGACCTCCTTTAGTGGTTAGTCAGTGTTGTACGAGTGTAGTACCTCGGCTATCAGAGTTTCCAGAGAAAATTAATAAATATCTTATAAATGAGTCTTTTATAAGCCAAAATATAAACAACAGCATACAATAGTTCTTTAAAAAGTATACATCGTCAAATGAAGTTTTACACCAGAAGTTCTCTAAAGGCCATGAAGTAAAGAATACAATAATATTGCCTAAGAGGTCCAAGTTGAAAGTTGGTGGTGTTCTCAATTTTTCATATCATTAATACTCTCTAACAGAAGTTTTCCTCAGTCTGACACAGGAGTAGAAAAGTAGTCCCTTATAGACGTCAATATTGTGCTCTGAGATTTGTTTATAATATGAAGTAGTTTGATCATGTTCTTAAGGCAATCGTAAAATGCCGTACCCAGTCTTTGGATTTTTTATGTTGGAAAAAACAAAATGTCTACAAGGACTCTGATACCACGAATTTTTCCTAAAGAAACTGGTTTCTCTGTTTAGAGGTAAATAGAAATCTCGCATGGTATTCCACCATAGCATACTGTTCGTACTACCAAGGATGCGTTTGGAGCATTACAAAATGTTGTATTTAGGTGTCCAAGTATTACAGAGTCATGCATATGGATATTAAAACAATATGAAAAATTTGAAAAAGCTCCAAATTTATTAAATTAAATGTATAATGTATAATTATTTTCATTTTTAAATTGTAATAACTGTGCACTTAGTTATTATGGACTTCGATCGCTTAAGGGGCCAAAGAAGATTTCCTTACAATTCGTTCATGAAAATAAGGCCATTTATTTATTTTAATTGCATTTAACATTGTTGGTCCCATAAAAGGTATTGAAGATAGAAGAAAAAAAGTCTTTGGTTAATATTTGTGATTTTTTTTTTTTTAATTTTGTGTTTATACATTTTAAGAAGGATAATGAAGGGTGGAGGTAATATAACAGATGCAGACTATATGGGTATATTGTTTTGTTCCTTCAAGTCAAGAGGTGCAATATGTATGATCGCAAAAAAACATGCCAAATTACGGTCAAAATTCTCAATAAAAAGAAACACAAAAGGGGGGTGAACCGAAAATAAAATATAGCCTACAGGTCCCATGTCGGGACGAAACGTGATTTGCCGCCTAAAAAAGGTTCGTGAAGTGGTAAGTGTACCTTAAAACAGAAAATATGTTTAGATATCTGGTGAGAAAGTTCTAAAGACGATGTGGACCCACGGATGACTTAGTTACATAGTGGTCCTGTGCTTGTAGACCTACATAAATTTAGTTACTTGTCTCTAAAGTCTGTGTGGGGGGGCTCCAATTTATGAGAAACGAAATGGGTCAGTAAAATTATGTGTATAATATAAAATAGGCCCTGTTTTTAAAATATTACGTTTTACATCCAAAATACAGTTTTCTGCTACAACACCTTAATTTATTAAATTTATTGCAGTGCTTTTTTGATTGTAATGATAACATCACATTACGTCCACAAACTAAGAATATAAACAGTTTCCAAAAGAAACATATTGGGGTTTTACATAAGGGCTAAGATCATCCTTGCTGGAATTGGCGTTTGAAAAAAAGCATTTTTTTGGATAACATTTGTTAATGATGTATATTGCTTGAAGTTAAACAGCTAGTTTTAAGTAAGGCAACACGTAACCAGACAAGGATAGAGTTTGAGGATGGTTCTTTGTATGGCTGAAACAACCACACTACCTTGTGTGATTCATGCCATATAGTGAAATCCCAGGTTATATACTGGTATTTTAACGTGAAACAGATAAATATAAAGATAAAATTGTGATACGAAAGAAATCACATTTTGGGATCTGGGTTCCTAATAGTGTTAATTGCCCCCTCATTTTATATATCTTTTGTTCAGTTTGTATTTCA
>NW_025787866.1:0-32440 GCF_021130785.1 Homalodisca vitripennis
GGAGCCGTATTAATCTCAGTCATGTTCCCTTGGCGAAGAGGAAGCATTCTGTACCACCCTCTCCAGTCAAAGCAGGTATTAGGTGGTCTTTATTATATCTAGGCTAGCAACAGCCCTCAACTCTTAGGGAGAATCACCAACTTCAAAAATCATCTCCCGCAGTAGACTATACCCATCGATATAACAATTGTACATATCTCCACATTTTCAGTTAGAATTGAGTCATTCGCATCATCACAATAATACCATAGACTCTATCAGTAATTTTAACCATAATTTAATAGACATTAACATTAATAACACATTTGAAGCTATTTTATTAAATTTTACTTGAATTCTGTCCATCTTTAATCAGATAAAAGTTGGAACCACAGCTTGAAAATTTGACAATTACAAAATATCGCATGAATGTCTTGAAACAAAAGGTATATATCTCAAATTTCTATTTGAAAAACTATTTTTATGAATTAGTGCAAAGTATGGAATTTGACGCTGCCACAAACATGCCAACTTATGAGACCGTAAGAATTTTCATATTTTGTAGTCTAGGTGTCTCTGATTCTAAGAGTCATATATAAAATTTTGATTTTAAGTCTTATTTCAAGATGTTATGCTAGACTATATGTCATTTAGCAGACTTTGGTAAAGACAGAGCTACGGACCATTGAGGGACATGCAAGATAAATCTTCGTACAGATTAGATTTGATTTAAATGTAGACCTAAAGATATCTATCAAATCCAAAGATATCCCTGTCAGTGATAGGCAAGGCTAAATAACTAAATAATGATAATGATTAAATAATGATTATATGAAATTATATCCAAAATTACTGAACTCAATGTTGATTATATTTCCTCGATATTCCGTATTCGTGCGAAATTTCTAACCTGCATCTCAATCGGTTCTTGTCTAATCGGGCGGACAGACAAGCAGAAAATACATTTTTCCAGCCCCTAGTCTGTAATACTCAGCCAAAATATCTTCAAAGAATGTTTACTTAATAACATTTTTAACTATTGACTAATCCTTTCAAATCTTCCTCAAAAGCACATTGATTTGATGTGTAATGCAATTATGATTCTAAATAATGTGTAACTGATCGTTCAATATTTTCAGACGATGAAAATATATACAGAAGAAATAAATCAATGCTGCTGAGCAATTACCTCCAAGAATGAACTTTAACTTTAAATATGTAGCAGAATATAATTGAGTTCGTGAAAAAGAAATTAAATTACATCCTATTTAAGGAGTTTTTTAGACCCCTTTGGTGGGAAGACAGCTAATAAATATTGAATTCGTAAAGACAGAAATTTATGCCGTAGTGTTTGTTCATTACTATCTAAGTTAAATAATAATTACAACGTGTCAAAGTTACGTGGTAACATGTTTTTAAATCCTTAATTATATACCTTTTTACAACAATTTCTCTCATGAATATTCAGAATATTGTCTAAACTATTATTGTGAACTTTAGAAACAATCATACTTGTATATAGTCGAAGAATTTTTACTTGAACGGGTTAGAAGGTAATCTAATAGGTCAAGTTGCTGTTTGGATATTGGCCAAGTGAGATATTTTAGTAATACATTCGGCCGCCATGCCAAACACAATCCGATGTCTGTGTGTGTTCGCTCTACTTATTTTGTCGATAGATTCTGAACCAATAAGGTACCTAACAATATATATTAGGATCAAAATGTAAATTTATAATATATAAAAAGTTCTGAAAAATCTATTGATTAGTTTTGGTAGTATGTAGTAGTAAACTATTTTCATACTGCGTGAAGATTCACTTATTATAGAACTTTAATGGTTGTTTTGATTTGATACAATCGGAATTATCTTCCTCGAATAGATTTCATGTTTTGCTTCAGATAGAGTATTGTTTAGATGTATCTTTTAAATTAAAATGCATTAAATTTACGTAACGCAGAATAT
The DNA here is from genome assembly GCF_021130785.1 of Homalodisca vitripennis. Lineage (NCBI taxonomy): Eukaryota > Metazoa > Arthropoda > Insecta > Hemiptera > Cicadellidae > Homalodisca > Homalodisca vitripennis. The sequence goes on from NW_025787866.1 coordinate 1,945, forward strand.
TATGTTCTCCCACGGAACGGTCTGTATAAGACATAACTACAGTCAAGTACAATATAGAAAATGTCTCAACATTCAAGCAGGAAGACTATAAGACTTGTTCTAAACTGAATTAAATTAATATATATTTCTCACGTTTATTTACAAAATTCAAAAACCTTGTACTTCAAGTTTGTTTGTCAGTTAATAATTAAATTAAAATTAGGAACTACTATGTATGCGTGAAAAAAACAGTCCACTGCAGGGCAATTTAGTATAAAAACTCATTGAATGAACACAGTGACTTTTTCTGAGAAGTACTTTAAGTATTTTACCCAATTTATACATAGAATTACGATTAAATGCAAATAGATGCTGTAATTTCGCTACAAGAGTGGTACTACTTCTGCACACTACATGGTATATTAATTGATAATAGTCAAGTCAGATATTAAACTTCAGGATTGATTCTAAAAAAATACTTATATTATATAGTTTACTTTATTTGTGGAAATAATAAGTTTAGCATTTGAATTCCCGCTTGGATTTAAATTTGTTGGAAAAAATACTTCCATTTAGGACAGTGTGAATTTGTATGAGATTTAATAATCATACATTTTTAGGAAAGGAAAGAGACATCAGGTGGTGATAGTGGGGGCTGGAGTATCAGGGTTCACAGCAGCGGCCACCCTCCTGGAGCACAATGTCACTGACCTGGTCGTGCTGGAGGCTGCAGACAGGATTGGCGGCAGGATACATACCGTCGAATTCGGTATTAGTATTTAATATTATACACTCTAACAGATATAAAATAAAATAAAATGGTTTATTTCCCAAAGAAAATAGTACAATAAAACACTTACATACTATACTGTATAACTATACACGTTATTGCAACAAAACCTATGAACATACATACAATGTCTGAAACCATGTATCAGAGCGCAACAATAGGTACTTATACACAGTTATTTCTTACTAGCATATAGCAATTGTATTTTATTCCACTAAAAATTTGGAAAAAGAAGAGTTGATATAATTGGGAAGAGAGCTTACATGGCATGGGCCTAGGACCTGTGCTTGGGCTCTGGTCGTGAATATTGGAACTAAAAATTTATTAATAGAACAAACGTTTTTATAAAAAAAAAACTGTGGTTAAAAAAAAACAGTAGTTTTGTAACTTTTTATATTAAAGGGTTATAGAATTTATTTTTAATCCGACTGGATGGCAATGACAACGGCGACCACACAAGAATTGATGAGCCGCATTGATAATGATATGCAACCGAGTTATAAATCTAGTTTTTTCTGCACTGTCGTATCAAGTAATTAACTATGGTAATTATAGTGAAGGTCAGATCGAACAACAATAAAAGTGATGAAGTGTTAGAAGTTCAGTGATAAACAAGGGACAATAAGTCTATCTACTTCTTCGCCATCAAACGATAACACCCAATCCCTCACACGTTTTTTAAACCTGTTAAGATTAGTTAATTGAAACACAACGGCGAAGTTTTAACTGAAAAGGCACGTTGCGGTACAAAAAATGGGAAATATAATACGAATTTGTAATGCTGAATAATTTTTTATATAGAAACAGTAATACCGACTTGTTGCGAGTATCGTGAGTTATGAGTATGAGTTTTTAATGCAAAAAGAGTATGAAAATATATGAATATTTATTAGATTTTATTATTACGCACTTAAAATCACAAAAGTTAAAGTGGTAATCAGCTGTTATTATGTTGGTTCTGTATCCTATAATAACACTTGGTTATTATGGCTGGTTATTATGGAACTTTGTTGGTTTATATTCTCAGTAAAATAGTGGTAATGTGAAAGTTTAAATAGCACTTCTGTAGCACTGGTTTCGTGGAAATAACACTGTTCATAATATATTTACCACTTTCAGTTGAAAAAAGCCAAATAAAATTACAGACACACGTAGCACCATGAGCACGTATGAGAATGGCATATATGGAAGACAAGATTGTGGTATGTCGAGAACCGTACTGCTAAGTTGTACATTGTACACTGACAGGGCCCATTTTAATTTCATTATCATTTTAAAGTTTAATTTAACTATTTTCGATTTTATTGTGTAGCAAATATTTATAATTCCATAACATGTATATATACCGGTTTTTTATTTACAAAATTGTTTTCAGGCCAAATACATTATCAAACTGTTTGTTGGTAAATATTGTTAAGTACGAGTATTTTAAGTTCATGTCCTTTTAAACAGGTACTGTCTTGGAAGCAACTTCATTCACGCAAAATAACTGGATTATGTTCCAGAATAATTATAGAAAGTGATGAGTTACATTGTATTTTGTAAAAATCAGGCTAGGATTAATTAAAATATTTAAATACATTATATGAATTATTCAGATCACACGATTACTCCAAAGTTAAGCAATATGCTCTAACCTTGGTTAATTTAAATAAATTTATGATAGTAAATTTCATACTTTTTACTCGAGTCTTACATAAAATATCTTTCAGGTGGTGTTGTGATAGACAGAGGCGCGGAGTTCTGCCACGGCGAGGTTGACAATGTGGTCTATGATCTTGTCGGTCCTCACGACCTACTGACGTCGTACGATGCCTTGACAACACCAGAGCAATGCCTCATAATCAAACACAACCGGGCATGAATTTAACGCAACTGCACTCAGAGAATTGGGAGGTCTGGCCTTTCAAAATTCTGTATCAAAGCGATCGTTCTCACTTCAACGGCTCAGTAGCTGCTTACTTCTATCCCAGGTTGGTAATGCTCCTCTTAAAATTAAAATTCGTCACCTGAATTTTTGAATCGTCATTTTTGTGATCCATTCCATTCAAACAAAGTCCTAATACAACAAAACAGTGCTTTATATCCATCGAAAGTATGTTTAATATTTTTATTGCTCATTCCGATAATTACCATGAAGAAATTGATTCTATAAAACAGACAGATTTTTTTTTTCTTCTTCTTCATTTAAATACACTTTAACCATAGCAGTAACCATTCGGACCATTAACATGAGCAACTATCTGTTCCTTAGCACCTGATAAGTTGTAATCATTCGAAGAGTACTACATATCGTTTCCTTATTCCGCCTCGTACCTCTACGTCATTTTTCATTTAACGGATAAGTAGGGGAATTATATGGAACCCTACGATTAGAAAGCTTCTCACGGCAATTCTGATGGACCTTGTGATGCTTTGGGAACTCCCATTTCCACATTTAATCGTGGTTTGACACTCCAAGACGGATTTTGATATTACCTAGAATATGAATGTCACCCTGACCATTACAATGAAACTTGGTATGTTCTCCCTTTGAGCCGGTTCAATACCTATATCTCCCCGGCTCATGTGTGTTTTATATAGTGTATGTGTGTGTGTGGTTTATTGGCTGCAGAGCCCACTGACCTTTTGAAGGCGTTTAGCCTTTCCGGTAGAGTGGTAGAGACTCCGAGCCGTGGTGTACAAGTTAGGAGTAGCTCCAGTTTAATATATTTTGTTTATTTAAGTGTTTGTTAGTTTTGCTGAGCTATACTCCTTCTGACATGTGCGGCTAAGTTTACGGCCCCTCACTGATGAGGTCCAGGAGATGAGTTGATTTTTCTGCTGTCATCTCTCCATCATGCGTGGTCGCAGAGAACCTTCGCTTTTGCGCTCTGCAGAAGGACGGCCACCATGATGGACATTGCTACTAGTCAACATCTGTGATACCCTGCTCATATTCTTTATTTATTTGTTATTGTTATTGTTTGCCATTTATATAGTTTATATTTTGGTTATTTAATTTTAAGTTAGTTTTAGATATTATTTAGTTACTTCTTGGATTTCATTAGGAGCCCGCCCTTAGCCGAAGGATACCGGGTGGAATTGGCATTTCTTGTTTCAAATTATGGCGTTTCTAATTTTTGTATGCAGGTGCACCTGATAAGGATTGTTTGAGGTATATACTACTGCAGGCACTTTTATTTATTTTTTTTTTTTTATTTATAGTATCTTATACTTATATATTTATATTGACTAGATAGGCCTATGTTGTGTCTTAGTAAATGAACCTGAGTATGCTGACCACGGTATTCTTTTTTTTTACCTAGTTTAGTTTTGATCCGGCATCCCGTTCGCCACCATGGGCGCGCGCTTCCCTGATGGTTTGCTGTGGGTGTGCGAGCGGCGATGTACGGTTTCAATGGTAGCAGAGCGTGGTTAGCTGCTCTCTCAGCTGTCTCTCAGTTCTGGTTTTGTTTGTTGGTGTAGGTTAGTGTTAGGTAGGGGGAGGTTAGAGTACACAATTTTATTTCATTAGGAGCTCGCCCTAGCACAGGATACCGGGTGGAATTGGGTTTTAGTGTCTTGCTTCCTGCAGACTTACCCTTTGCAGGGAGCAAGGGACTCTAAATTGCTTAACCGCTAAATTTATCTAACTGTATTCTACTTCTCCCCTATCAATGTGTTGTTTTGTTATATTTTATTGCTTCTGTGTTTGTAGGTTTGTAGTTAGTGTATATTTGCAGGGTATCCTTCTATTAGGTAGCAGGTATTAAGTTCTTCACTTGGACCTCGTCAATGTAAGCCTTTTGTGAGTTGAGTCCACTTAGGTTACTAAGTAATTGTTGCGTACGCTTTGTTGTTTATTGTTGTATTTATTTGTCTTAATTGTTTTTGGTATGGCGTTTTTCCCTGGTGCCTGAACATCTACGCAAGCCCGAGTTGGTTTTTGAGGTCCTGGCGAGAGGACAGAAGCCCGAGGGAGATGTGAGGGCATTAAGGGCTCAATTACGGGCTTGTATAGCGTTGGACCGCAGCTGGAATGCAGAGTTCCAAATTAACACAGAATTTGAGTTTTGTAAAAACCCGAATGGAGGAATTAGAAGACGATATTATATTAATTTTGAGTCACTTCCCATGTCCGGGTCAGCAAAGGCTAGATTGGCATCTCAGCTTTTACATTGGCGTGACAGAATAGTTTTACTTATGTCAGCTCCTAGTTTAGACTCTGATATTAAAAGTTGGGCTTTTTCGGCCAGTAACAAATTAAAACAAGCCTTAGATGGTTTGAGTGAGGTGCGCTCGGTGAAAGAGAAGGGGGTACTATTTACCGCTGTCACTCCAACGGAGGTTCCCACTACCATTACTTTTGCTAACCATCCTCCGGCTCTTTCTTTCGAGCCTCCCAGAGTTACTATGTCTCCGATGGGTAGTGGCCCTCCTGAAGCGGCTGGTGAGGCATCATCTATAGTTGTGCCTTCCTTTTCTAGCTTTGGCAAACTGCCCCATCCTTTGGGGAGTGTTTTACAACACTTCCCCAGAGTTGATGGGCTTGACACTAATTTACTTATCCATTTCCTTCTGGAAGTTTTTTAAGCTAAGAGAATTTCCTGGTATGACAGATGCCATGCTTATGCAGATTTTAGCGCAGTTTTCCTTAAGGGCCGCGCTTTTTGATCGCCTTCTAGACTGCCTTAAGAGAGGTGCCACCTTTGACCAGTTTCACGCCGAGATCTTGGAGTTCTTTGTACCTGCTCGGGTTAGGGAGCGCTTGCGGGTGGAAACGCGTTTATTCGTCCTCAGGCACCAGACGAGACGTTGAGCCATTTTGTCGGGGAGATACGGGATGTAGCCCGGGTGTTGCGCTTGAGCTTGAGCGAAACGGAGTTGGTGAGCCTTATTTTGGAGGGGCATTAACCTGAAGAACGCTCCCGTTTGATTTTTTTGTAGCCGTCCCGCATCTTTTGCGGATTTGGACCGCCTCTCCATCATCCTCTAGAGGGGTTCAGGATGCGGATGATCAAAGGGAGGCCATGTCGAGGCATCTTCCTCACTTTGCCTCCGGGGCCGGTCCATGCTCCGGTGCAGTCTGAGCCAGCAGCTGCTCCTTCCCGTAGGCAGCCTCCTACCTGTTTATGGCTGCAAGCAAGTGGGACATATTAGACCGTTTTGTCCACTTAATAAAAAATAACTAGTAAGCTTGCGGACGAGTAAGCCCGACTCGTGCCGTAAAGGTAATTTTGAGGGCAAATATGTACCTAATTTTTGATGGTAAAAGGGTAGCTGGTTTAATGCAGAACAGAAAGAAAACAGAAAAAAATAGACTTGGGGACAGTTATCATCGTTGGCCGAGAGGGGAGGTTGCTGCTCTGGCTGCGCAGGGAGTAAGGGCTGCCCCGCTCAACCTGCCCACAACTGGATGTACTTGTGGGGAATGTGGTGCAGAAAGGCCCTGGTTGATTCTGGGTCAGCACGCAGCCCTGATTTCTTTGTCGTTTTTTTGAAGATCTAAAATCCTCTGGGCTAATACGGCAGGTTGAGCCTAGTTCACTTATCTGCTGGACTGCTTCACGCACACCTTTACCTATTATCTGTAGTGCCCAGATTCACATCAAAATTAAATTATTTCTCTTGGGATTGGAGCTTTTTGGTGGCTAAGGACCTGACTTTTTCCTTTCATCTTGGGAGCAGATTTTATCGGAAAAACTGGCATGATTTTGGATTTGGCCTCCAGTCATGTTTTCTTTGCTTTCGCCAGGCGGGTGCTCGTTCCCTTTTCAGATGTCGAGTCTCGTGGGACTGCTGCCTTAGAGATGGAAGATAAGAGCTTGACTCCTCCTGACCAACTAGGACATCTTACGCCGAAAGAGGCTGAGGACATAAGGCAGATTTGTTTCCAGTTTTCCTGAAGTCCTAACTGACAAACTGGGCACGACCAATCTCTTGGAATACGAGATTCGTCTTACAGACACCCGTCCTGTACGTTCCCATCCATATAAGCTTGCTCCGCCCAAGATTGAAATTCTGAGAAATATGATTGATGATTTACTTAAGAGTGGGGTAATCGAGCCGTCTTGCTCAAATTTTTCCAGTCCAGCGTTTCTAGTGCCGAAACCTAATGGGAAGTCCAGATTGGTCCTGGATTATCGAAAGCTCAATGCTCAGATAGAAATTGACTCCGTGCCTCTCCCCGATTTGCATTCTGCTTTCGACTGGTTTGGTAAGGCCAAGTATTTCTCCATTTTTGATCTTAATCAGGCATATCATCAGATTCCTCTAAAACACGAGTCTCGACCTCTCACTGCCTTTTGTGTGCCTTGGAATTTGTACCAGTTCACCCGAGTGCCAATGGGCTTGGCTGTGGGGGCCCAGACACTCACCAGACTCCTGGATTCTATCTTTCATGATGTCAAATTTAAGTTCGTGTTCAACTATCTGGATGACCTGCTTGTGTACAGTGAGAGTTATGAGGAGCACTTGACTCATCTAGAGGAAGTTCTAACTAGGCTGCGAGAGTCTGGCCTTACCGTCAATTCTGAAAAGGTGAGTTTTGCCTCAGCCTGAAATATCGTTTCTGGGTCATCTTGTCTCTTCTCGAGGTGTTTTGTATTGATCCCAGAGAGAAACCCCAGGCAATCAGGGAGTTTCCTCCTCCTAAGGATGCCAAGGGGATTGCCCGTTTTGTAGGAATGATAAATTTTTATCGTCGTTTCATCCCCAATGTTGCTGAAGTGGCGGCCCCTCTGAACTCTCTTAGGAAAAAGGGTTGCCAAGTTTGAGTGGGGTGAAGCGCAACAGACTGCTTTTGAGCAGCTGAAAGAGGCAGTGATGCAGCCTCCAGTCTTGGCTATGCCTGATTTCAGTCGTAAGTTCGTTCTTGCAAACTGATGCTTCCTCCTTAGCCGTTGCTGCTGTTTTATCGCAAGAAGTAGATGGTATTCCGGCAGCCCATAGCTTATGCTTCACGCAAGTTAACCCCTTGTGAGAAGAAGAGTTGTTCTGTTTATGAGCTGGAATGTTTGGCTGTCGTGTTTGGAATTAATAAGTTTCAGGCGTTACCTAGAACATAAAGAATTTTTGTTGGAAACCGACAACCAGGCACTTTCTTGGCTCCTTGCCCACCCCCGTCAGCTCGGGAAGATTCGTCGCTGGGTAGTCCAAATTTCTGCCCTTAAGTTCACAGTGCAGCACGAGCGAGGCACCCAAAATATCATAGCGGACACTCTGTCACGCATGTATCACTTACCCAACGACCACCAGAATTTATCAGAGCCGCCATGTTGTGGCGGTGCTCCTAGACTTTCCTCTGGCATTTTCGGACATTGTTCCACACCAACTTAAGGATCCCGAGCTGACTGCTATCATCAATGAGCTTAAAAACGGAGGTGCCCACCCTCCTTATTTTCTGTACCGAGGTGCTCTATGCTGCCGTGACAAGCAGCGGAGAAAACCTAAGTTAGTGCTGCCAAGCTTTCTTGTACCGATGGTCTTTCAGTATTTTCATTCTTCTCCTGTGGGCGGACATCTAGGAATTCATAAGACCATCGCGAAGATTAGGGATCAGTTCATCTGGAAAGGTATGGACCGGGATATTGCAGCTCGAGTACGTTCTTGTGAACTGTGCTCGCTGAGCAAACCCGCTCAAAATACCAAGTTGGGTCTTTTGTCATCTGAGGTGGCGGAAAAACCTTTGGAGAAGGTTTTCATTGACTATGTTGCGCCTCTCCCCCCAATGGTTGAAGAATTATAAACCGGAAAACCCTGAAGGTCAGCAGAAGGGAAAACCAAGAAAATCCAGTTGGAGGCAAGAAATCCCTCCAAGAGTAGCGTGGGTACAAAGAAGAAAACAGGAACCTTGATCAGGAAAGAAAGGAGCAGAAGGTGAATCAGGCCTCTGGACCTAAAACCCTCCCGCACAGACTAAAGAGAAATCACGGATGACTCCGGCAAGGCTTCAGATGGGATATGTGCGTCCCTTCCTGAAAATCTTCTCGGACTGAGGATCTCCCAGTCGGGCAGTCACCGGAGTCAGAAACTTCAAGATGCGGTGGGGACCAGTCCACCTGTAGCAAAGTTTAGCAGCTCTTTTATCCACAGCCGAACTGACTGGGTGAGCCTTGCAGTAAAACTAGATCCCCCACCTGGAAGGGATTGGCAATACCACCTCGGTTGTACTTCCTCCTTACTAACTCCCTAGCCCGAATGAGATTCCGCCTGGCTGCCTCCCAAAGTGGCTTTCACATCGGGTGAGTACCAGGAGGTGGCAGAAGATCGCTAATTTTCCAAAGGTTCGCCAAAGGGTTGTTTGGCGGAAAGCCAAATAATAACTCGAAAGGTACTGCCTTGTGACTTTCATGCTGGGCCATATTAAAGGCAAATTGGATCCAAGGAAGTTGTTGATCCCAGGTGGTTTGATTTTCCCGCATGAAAGGCAAATGAGAGCAGATCGAAGATTGCGATTAAACCGTTCGGCGTGAGAAGGCTGAGGATAGAAAGGGGAAGTAGTCACATGGCGGATTCCGTGCCCAAAGCACATTCTTTTAAAGATATTGGAGACAAACTGTGAACCATTATCGGAGATCATTTTGAAGAAATTAACAGAGGGGAGTTCCTCCTTTTGGGGGGGGAGTCTGAGCCGGTTCAATACCTATATCTCCCCGGCTCATGTGTGTTTTATATAGTGTATGTGTGTGTGGTTTATTGGCTGCAGAGCCCACTGACCTTTTGAAGGCGTTTAGCCTTTCCGGTAGAGTTGGTAGAGACTCCGAGCCGTGGTGTACAAGATTAGGAGTTAGCTCCAGTTTAATATATTTTTGTTTATTTAAGTGTTTGTTAGTTTTGCTGAGCTATACTCCTTCTGACATGTGCGGCTAAGTTTACGGCCCCTCACTGATGAGGTCCAGGAGATGAGTTGATTTTCTGCTGTCATCTCTCCATCATGCGTGGTCGCAGAGAACCTTCGCTTTTGCGCTCTGCTGAAGGACGGCCACCATGATGGACATTGCTACTAGTCAACATCTGTGATACCCTGCTCATATTCTTTATTTATTTGTTATTGTTAATTGTTGCCATTTATATAGTTTTATATTTTGTTATTTAATTTTAAGTTAGTTTTTAGATATTATTTAGTTATTTCTTGGATTTCATTAGGAGCCCGCCCTTAGCCGAAGGATACCGGGTGGAATTGGCATTTTCTTGTTTCAAATTATGGCGTTTCTAATTTTTGTATGCAGGTGCACCCTGATAAGGATTGTTTGAGGAATATACTACTGCAGGCACTTTTATTTTTATTTTTTTTTTTTTATTTATAGTATCTATACTTATATATTTATATTGACTAGATAGGCCTATGTTGTGTCTTAGTAAATGAACCTGAGTATGCTGACCACGGTATTCTTTTTTTTTACCTAGTTTAGTTTTGATCCGGCATCCCGTTCGCCACCATGGGCGCGCGCTTTCCCTGATGGTTTTGCTGTGGGTGTGCGAGCGGCGATGTACGGTTTCACCTTACATCTATAATGTAAGGTGTAGGCATTGGAAGAAAACTATATCTCAGCATCTTTTTTCGTCTCGTTTCTCCCTTTTCATTCTCAAAGCACCTTGAGGAGCGTTCGTATGGAATCCTGATATACACTAGGAAAACATTCCCACAATAACTTAGAGGTAACTTATTGTAATTTGGAGCATATTTAGTATTTAATGTTAATATATAGCTATAAAGTATTTTTAAATATATTAAATATCTTGTTCATTGTTCTTTCTAGACTAGATCAGTTATTTGAAGAACGGAACGTAGACTCTTACACGAGGGAAGCTCTTCGTTACCTAACACCTTTATGGGAGGGGGCAGCATCCGGCACTGAGGACCTCTCCGTTTCGGGAGCTTGGGGACAGTCCAACTACTGGGAATGTGAGGGGGACTACACTCTGAAATGGAAAAAAATGGCACTCGAGGATATAAAACTATCTTCGACTTTTTATCTGTAAGTTTATAGCAAAATATTATTGATTTATATCGCTTTTAGCAATAAACACTTACACATTCAGATGATGACCACAAAATAACCAAAATTTTTAAAACCAATTCTCACTTTATAATTTTGGGTAAATCCGCTTTAACTTCATTATATTCTATAAAAAACTTATATGGTATAGGTTTTCTGTTTGCCTTATTAAATTACACCCTAAACTTTATGTTACCCGTTACAAGATACCAGTAGATTGCCTGATAAATGTACCTGGTGTTTTAAAAACTTCGGAGCACTAAAATTCCGGTTTTTCAAATTGCTAAAAGCCCCAAGAGTATACACTTCAACAATTTAGGAACAAAAAAAAATATATAATAGGTCTAGAATTATGTAAGATTCACGCAATCGGAATCAATCACTTAAAGCTGCTCGACTCTGGGAGCTTTCAGGTTCTGAGAGCTCCTATTGTCTTGGAAGTCCTCTAAGAGCTCCCAGCGTTTGGAAATTTCCTGAATTTGGAATATACGAACTTTTGAAGTCCTTAGCATATTCAAACCTATAATAGTGTCCAGTCGCTACGAGCTCTCACCATTTATCGATCCCGAACTCTTGGAACTTTCGGTCTTTCGACTAGCTGACTTCGAAAAAAAAGTCAGCTTCTGGAAGATTTGAGACTTTATAAACTACGAGAGATTTTTTTTCGAACTCTGGCAGTTCCAAACCTTTAGAAGACCTGGGCCATTATTAGTTTCCTACTAAACCACTAATCTTTTAAACTGTAGAAGTTCTCAGACTTTATGCCTATGGGAAACCTCTGACATCCAGAAGCACCTTTCAACTAAACATTGCAGCTCCTCTTAACCGGAGAACGGAGTCTCCAAACGATTTCAGGATTCATGAGAGTTTTGGCCTGTAACAACGTCTAGTATGAATATCCGCTTTACTTTTAGTTTCTCCCAGCCATTGGGATTTCCAGGGTTTTCGAAGTTGTTGACGTATCGTTGTACAACGGCATTATTAGAATCGGCAAAAATGTTTGCAGACACTCGTATGCAAAATTTTCCGTGCTCATTATACTTTTTGATTGTGTTTTGAAGATCTGGTTTTGTTTAAGTGCTCCACCCCCATGGCTCCATATTAGTTACTCTTGGTTCAAGTCTTTTCTATAAAGGAGCAAAACTCATCATTCAAGTTGTACAACTGTATTCAAACTGTATAAATATATGCATATGTTTTATAGTTTAAGCAAAACGCCGAGTATTAGGCGAATATCTAAGCTTTGTAACTATATAATTTCCAGAAAAAAATCCCAAACCCTTCTGAGGAGTTGCCAGTGGTGAACAAGACAGTTCTCGGCAAGCAAGTTACACGGATAGAGCGCAAAGCGGGAGAAGTAGAGGTGACGTGTGCAGATGGCAGCACCTACCTTGCTGATCACGTGATCGTTACTGTCTCTCTAGGTGTACTCAAGAAAACATGCAGCAGACATGTTCCATCCTGCTCTGCCAGAAGACAAAGTCTGCAGCTATCGAGGTGAGTATATTTAGTAATATCAAGAATTTTTCGGAAGAAAGCGTTATAAACAGTTCAACAATGGGAATATTAAACATCACATTATACTTCAAATTGAATTGAAGATAAGATCAAAAAATATAGGACATACATTAAATGTATAACGGATTTGGATTAGTTTTTAAATGTGTATAATTACTTTTGGGTATGTTTGTTTACATCAAGTATGATTACAAGCGTTTTTATAACTCGATTAGTTTTAAAACTAATAAAACCCCTTTTGTTGTCAAAGAATGGAATTGCTAAAATATAGTGCACTGAGTATCCAAGTCAATTCTGTGAATGCATGTTTGTTTGTACTTACTCTTTTCCTGTATGTTGTGTTTTAGGCGAAAGACAGTACTAACATAGTTGTAATAAGCCGGCTTATTATTGCAACTATAAATATTTTTTAAATATTATTTCTTCTGATGACTGTATCACTGGCATGGGTGCTAGCAGGATGTATTAAGCACCTCAGTTGAAGTTAAATTACTAATTATTAACAGCTACCAGAAAATGTATAACCTATAGATGAGATAAGCTGAAGAAGGAGCACATAAACCTAGGTTTATTGAAGTAGATAGACGAATGTTTCCTTAGATTAAAAATCAACCCTTAGTAAAGAAATTATTCGAGGTCAAAACGGGTAGGTACCGATAGTATTATGAAAATATTTTTATTGGATTGTAATTTTTTCCGGCCTTGATACATTTGAATCCGACCGTGGGGACCGCTAAATAATGAATATGTTACCGAGAGACGACTAGTTAAAGAGATGAGTTTAAAGAGATGTCGTCAATTTAAAGGCATATGGTTATCCGACGCTGTTTTTTATATTTATTTATGTGTCTTTAAATTAAAAACTTAACCGATAAAAATTATTATTTTTATATATTTGTGCGTACACTGTACGAATTGGCTCTAAACTCATGGACAGTTTATGATACTTGGCACACAAATTTCAATATTTATTGTATTTTCAATCTGTCCCTAATTATAGTTAAAATGTCTTTCCTTAGACAACAACATAAAGACTTTGTAGGATATATAATTTATACTTATATTACACTTACAAACAGGTGCGTTAAAACTTTTTAATACTACATAAAATATATTTGATATATTATGCAATGCTTACGTTATACTGATTTATGCATTTTCCTCTTATTTGATTAGCCAATCCGTCATAGGCATATACTAACATAACAACATTGATTTGTTTACCGAGTTGACTATGCATTTCAGACTCTAGGATTCGGTTGTGTGGCGAAGGTGTTTCATCCTCTTCCCTAATAGATGGTGGCCCTCAAGATATCAAACGTCATCACTCCCTTTTACTCAAAATAAGGAAATCCAAGATTTCATTAGAAATTCGAACCACGTAAGTGAAACCTAAGAGTGGATGAAGTTACACGTAATATTTATATTAATTTATTGCTTAGAGGTCTCAAATTGGGTCATTTCTTGTTTATTAGTTACATACTGGAATACTCAAAAACAAAATGAAAAAGGAGTTTTCTTTAAGAAAATATAAAGACACTCGAGAACAATATATTAACAGGCATAGTCTATGCTTCGTTGACATGCATTAGGTGGGGATAACAATTACCAGATACAATTAACTAAGATATAATAACTGGTAGAATAAGGGTTATATTACACAATAATGTTTTGTTACTGCAAATTTTACGAAAACTTCATTTTATATATTTATTAAGTTTATATATTTTACCCACCTTTAACTAATTTCAGATACATAACTCCTTTGATTTTTTTTTATATTTTGATAACATATATACGAATTATTTTCATAATTTTTCTGTTGAAGGATGTAATATGTAACTTTACCATGCTTATGTAACTTTACCTTTAATTTTTTTTATTTCATATGTGGAACCAAGAGGTACAATCCCCTAAGGGATAAATATACAGTGATATGTACACAAAATTTATTACTTATCTTTTAAACTGCACACTTAGGTACAAATTCCGAATAATATCTCGTGGTAAATAACAATCATATCTTTTTTGGCATTTATAACAGTTAGAGTAGGTAAATATTTTTCGAGATGAAGATATTGATTCTAAAAATAGAATAGAGATAAATCCGTAGTTTTGCTAATTTAAAATTGTTACCACTTTCAGGGCTCCTGGAGCAGTAAAAACGTACGGCTTCTACCCTGTACTGAACCACGACCGCATGCTCTGCGCGTGGTTCTCTCGGCCCTGGCTGTCGTACGGTGGAGGGTCTCTCAGATGAGCAGGTCACAGAAGGGTTGATGGAACTTCTGGACAAGCTTGTCGGCAAGATGTACAACATTTCTCAACCCGAGGGCATACTGAGGTTAGATTATTATATTGTAGACTTCTCTGTTAATATTGAGGACATGAATAATGAACACATCCATACTTGAATAATTTGCATTCAATGCTATAGTTTAAATAAATAAAGGAGTGATTTTTTCAATGAGTATTAAATATTACAGTAGTGATTGTCAGTTTTTATAAGCTTCTTTAAAAAAATTACCATTTAAAAAAGCAATTTGCTACTTGTAAAACATTACAGTACTAAAGTATTTACTATAAAAACTAGCGAAAATGCTTTATTTATCTCTTTTAATTTAGGAGTGACTGGGGAACATATCCGTATACGTTAGGAAGCGTACAATTAACCGCACCGTAGCCAGTGACAGTCGAAAACCTCTCTCCAACAGTGATCTTGCCGAGTCGATCCTCGACGATCACAAACAAACCCGTGAGTATCCTATTTTTTGTGGTGAAAGACTGTGGTAAAATAATCACTTTGAAATAATACATTCAAAGACAAAGCTAATGCTCAGTTTGGAAACCTTTTTTCTCTTTCTCATAGAACTTTTTTATTACTGTATAATGTTTGATGTTTGAAGATTATTTCAAAATAAACGTTATATTTCTTAACCAATAAGCATTATTCCTGCACGATTACTAATAAAATTACCTTATTATGACAATATTGCAGGTAATACTCTTCGCGGGCGAAGCTACTCATCCACACTACTTTCTCCACAGTCCACGGAGCATTGAGACTGGCCGACGAGAGGCTCACAATATTTTAAACTACATGAAAAATAAACACTAGTTGTTGAATACCTGTCAGGGGAGTTTGAGGTCACTTGTGTCATATTATGAAATTAAACTTCTTCAAAACAATTTCGTTCTCAAACCATAAAGTAGCTTAATAAATAAACCATTATTTCTACAGTCCTCTTATCTACAGTACCAAAAGATATATCAATAAGATTTAACAATGTAAATCGTATATTACACCGTTTTGTAAATTATTTTGATAAACATATAAGATCCAACTAGCATTCCACAGTTTTCGATAAGACTTTTTTGCAATTATGGCAATTAATATTGACATAAAAATTCTTTGGTTTATAGGAAAAGTTTCAAACAACCTTACTATGATTGCATGATAATGGAGAAAGGTATTAGAGAAAGTAATTAATTTATCCTAAGTCCAGATATACTATGATTCAATAGGGACTTACCATATTAAGAGTTTTACAGTTTCTAAAAAGTTCTATTTTCATTCCTATTACTTTCACTAACCTGTGTAGTAGTACTGAAAGTATTAAGCTTACTAAGGGTAATGCATATTGCATACCTTATTGGAATAATAGATTTTGTCAGTTGAAATGGGTGAACTATTCGACCTGCTTTTGTCCATTTATATCTTATATAGCACTTGGGTTTGTCTTTAAACTTTTAGAGTTCCTAGCATTAAAATGTGAATACTCCTAATAACATAGTTAGTCAAAGGTGGACCTTTGCACCTTTTTTGCTTCAAGAGGAAATATTATTGTAACAACATTTTCTTTTGCTTTCATTTTTAGCTTTTACTTTTCTCATTATACAAGGTAGTTTTTTCTCACAGTTTATTAATCCAATTTGAAAAATTTAATAGGTTTATTTAAGAAAATACTTGGACACAAATAAATAAAAATTTTAAAACATAACCAAGTCTAAACAAACACACAGTAGAATTACCACAAACATCTGGGTTATGGGGGTTTTAGTTTTTTTTATTTGGTTTGTTTGTTTGTTGTGATGTCCGTGTTGTGTTACGATTCGTATATTTTTGTTTTTGTAAACTACAAAATTGTTCACACTTATATTACTTACAATGCCACTAAGTTATTCAAAGTTTATTCAAGACTTATTGCTTTAGTTCTCTAATTAAAAGAAAACCAATAACTCCACCAACCTTATCAACCATCTTAATGACCTATCATGAAATAAAAACTTGGAAAGCTGAAGACATCAATGAAGTAGAACTATAAGTATTTACAAAATCTAACAACATTACTTTCAATCATTTACAAAACCATTCCTGATGTTTTATGCAGTTTCAATAGCTCATATAGTTGTAATGAGAAGCATAAACTGGATTATAACGGGATAGGTCAAACACTATCGCCACAGAGTTGACTCAGTGTCAGTTCAAGGAAAAGTGCCCATTATGGAACAGTCTTGTGTTTCTTCTATTTGCGTTCATTCCGAAAGCACAAAATGTGTGAGGTAAACTTTACTTAGTACACGCTTTTAAACGTTCATATTATTTCACTTTCACGTTTTCATTAAAACTACTACAATTATTTAATTTACACAAGAAACAATATCCTGAACTACCATGATTGTGATCCGATAGGAAATAGTTTTTTAATGTTGTATTAAAAGAGTTAATGCACCGTGAATGACGCAATTACATAAGATATCATGGAATTCTATATATAAGATTTCCACCCTGCACACAAGATAGAGTTATTATATTAAATCTATGTTTAATGTAATATGTTAACACGTATATCCATCCATATGTGCGGTCGATTTTCAAGTAACGACTAGTTAACATACCAAATATTTTAAATACTAAAAGCCTTTTTTACCTAATTCCCTAAAGTTTTCTATTATTGTTATTTTAACATTATTTTATTACTACAAAAAGCAATATTAACACTTAGTAATCAATAGTTTACCACTCTGAAACTGTCAAGATATGAATTACCTTAGTCAAGCTTAGATATATGAAGCTTAATGTATTGCAAATTTATTAATAATATAGTTAATTATGAGTGCAAAAAAATCAAAAATATTATATACTATATTGGGTTTACTTTGATTTTGATTAAGGAGGCTATCAAAAAAGCAATATTAATACTTACTAATCAATAATTTACTACTCTGAAACCGTCAATATATAATTTTACCTTAGTCAACCTAGATATGTGAAGCTTGAGGTATTGCAAACTTATTAGTAATATAGTTAATTATTAGTGCAAAACAATCACAAATTACACAAAAACTGTCTTTTTTTACTTTGATGTTGATTTAAGAGGTTATCAAGGGGATATAGTAAAACCTAAGAACTGTGTACATGCAGGACAGTTCATGTCGGTTAAATGATGTTTAACGTTTATATAAATGGGTTTTGACGATTACAGTCTAACTTATGACCATTACGATTGGATGGAGCCGGTGTATGATTTTCAAACTCTTTAAATTAGGGACAAGCAACCACTATTAGCCTAGGAGTACTGTAAAGTGATATATTTTTCAACTGAACTCCCTCACGATATTAAAAAACATTAAGATACAGAGCACGTTTACTAGGTGTAAAGACATTTTAACATTTGTAATCTGCGTTAAGATCTCCGGGAAAAGGGACTAACTTTGGGTAGAGTTAAAGCGTGCGAACATTCATTGTAATCGAATCAAGTGCAGGATGATAAGGATAAGAAATACAGAAAAAGCGGATAAATATGGTTAATCCGGTATATTCAGATAGATTTCATGGAAAATATGCTTATTGCAGTCACTCTTATTTTGGAGTTTTCCGGAGATTTTTTCGGGTTTTCTCGGATAATTACCAAAACAGAATCCAAAACCAGCATAATTCGAAAATTTATGAAAAGTTATTTATTTTTTGCCATTGAAAATTAGTTTTATAACATATTATTTTTGTTTTTTGTATACAATTTCTCTTTAAATATTTAATTTAGACAAAATATAGTGAATTTTTATATTTAGTTACTCCTTTTTTCTTTGAAAATGGATATTTCTATAATAGTTTTATTTATATTTTCTAAACTCGCTATGTTTATTATTGATGTTTCGATTTTTTTCTTTAGTTAGCTATTAATAAGATTATATATTATCTAAATATAAGTTGAAACCAATTAACATATTTTTCTTCATGATAACAATAATTTTCATGCCACGTCCCCCCCCCCCACACACACACACGCTTGTGCCTACCGAACGGTTTCGGAAGCAGCTGGTAATAGCAGGAGCCACACCGATTGATTTGTTAGCATTTGAAAGAGTGAAAATCTTCGACGCTAAAAGGAATGGTGACACT
The DNA here is from genome assembly GCF_021130785.1 of Homalodisca vitripennis. NCBI lineage: Eukaryota > Metazoa > Arthropoda > Insecta > Hemiptera > Cicadellidae > Homalodisca > Homalodisca vitripennis. Next base: position 20,618 of record NW_025787866.1, read on the forward strand.
TCCAAGGAGGCAAGAACGAGGATAAAGACGGAAACGCTACAGGAGTGGCAAGATCGATGGACATCGGGAGAGACGCGCAGATGGACGGCACGGCTGATACCGGACATCAACATCTGGCTCTCTCGGAAGCACGGAGAAACGGACTTTTTTCCTGGCACAGTTCTTGACGGGCCACGGCCAGTTCAACAACTACCTCTTCAGAATGAGATTGCATGACAAGCCAACGTGCAAAATATTGCCTGGACAAAATCGACGACGCCGAACACACGTTCTTCGAGTGTGCTCGGTGGAAAGGACTACAGAAGCAGCGCCGAAGAGATAATAGGCGCCAGGCTCTCCCCCTCAAGCCTGGTGGACCTATATGATCACCCAAGAAGAAAACTTGGTCAGCTGTCGCAGCTTATGCACAGCACCTTCTGATAGATAAAATCACCGAAAGGGACCAGTAACCAGGAGTTCGTCGCAGCACGGACTGGATTGATGTAATGCTGGACGCGGTCCAATCCAGTCCTCCCCGTACCATCTACGGGGAGAGGGGAGAGGAGTGTTTTTTTTTAGTGGGTAAAAATCTCCAAACAACCGTCCACTGTTATCTGCTTGAAGATGCGCGACGGAGTATTAAGATGTCGGTGTCTTTTAAAGATTTTTTTCGCACCTCTATAAAACACACACACACATACAAACACACACACGTATATATATATATATATATATATGTGTGTGTGTGTGTGTGTGTTATACTTGTCAACTAACGATTGACATACATTTTTTTAATCCTATGATGTTGCAGGCTTTGTAAAGATCGGCCTGCAAAATTAACGTAATCTATACCACAATACTTTATAGCTAAATTTGACTTGGTTTCAAACATTAACTAATGTCAAATATCCTGAAACTAAGGATTAAAATAAATGTTTCCGAAGTCTGTAATGTTACAGGATAGTGTAAAGTCTGCGTGCATGAAACACGTGATCAGTGTCAAAAAACTCGAATATTATCTAATGTCTAAACGAACGCTAAACTAAAGATATACACCAAAATTAAAGGTATAAGCCAGTATCACAGAGATAGCGTGTATAACGTTCAATAGGGCGTGGCAGCCCACTCTTGTACAGGCCAGGCAAATCTCCCAACACAGTTTCCTGCTGTTATTTGCAAGTTGGAAAAAATCGTCTGCGCCTTTGCGCAGTTAAGTGTCTTGTTTTATAATATTTATTTACCGCCAAATTCTTTGAGATTAACATAAATTATCTCATATTATTCAGGAATTTAAATTAAATTTAATATAATAAGGACGTAATAAAACACCAATTCGACTAATTTTCATAAATTGCAACTAATAAATAATGTTTAAATGTTACGCATAACAAATAACTAGTTGCTTAGTAAAATAAAATGTTTATTAAATGTTAACGGACTAGCAACCTTCCGTTGCCTCTTATACGGCCCAGGCTGACGAATGTAAGATATTTATAAACGTTTTCCTCGTATACACAATATTTATTGCATCATTCCGGGTTAATGAACTTACTGAAATCGTACAAACTGAAATACATTTCGCTTAACACTCCTTTTTATTTTAAGGAATTTCGTTTGTACAAAAATTTATTGATATCAAGATATTTCCGGTTAGGACGTGAGTAAATAAGACATGAGTAATTCACTTCTTTGGGGACGTATGGGAATAGAAGTGATATGATGATTTGTTGTCATACATATGAAGCAGTAATATTTCCACTGCAAGGGCTTCAAACTTGGTCAATAACTGTACTTGACAAAGCTTGAGTGCGTAGCAAAGCCTGCTGAAAGCCCCTACCACCATCAATCAGTTTCTCAAAACGTGATTCCGTATTTTTTTGTACTAATAACAAACAGTATCATGATTGAGGAATTCTTTAAATAGTCGAATTAATGATTTTTACGAAACACCCAGTTATGCAATTCAGACGAAATTTTCATAGTAGTAGCAAAATGGTTTTTTGGTTGTTGGACTACTTCGATTTCGAGTTTGCTGTCCTATGAAGAGAGTGGCTGAAACATCACTATTTTACACTGAACATTCATAAATGTTCGAATATATGATGATAGTTAATGAAAGTATGGAAACTAATACACCCAACATTATTTCTGTGTGAAGGTTCATTGCATGGCGTTGTTTTTATAGAACGAAACTATTAGTTTGCTTCAATGAATTTAAAAATATTGTTGTAATGTTTGATTTTTGTAAATTTGAATTGATTTTCCTATGGGATGAATTTTAAATTTTATATTTAATAATAAATTACCATATCAGTCCAGTCCCCGATTAAATAGTTTGTTGTATAATATTTCTAAACTGACCAGAAGATCTATCATATTGAAGCCACATACCTAACCTCACATCGTAGAAGAGTAACAGAAAACTCTGCACTGATTTAAAACAGTCGATATGCTAACATAGGTTTATTCTTAGTAAATGAACAACTGACAGCGTGGACAACTGACTGACAAACAATTCTGCGGACAGCTAAATGATTGCAGCCAAAAGGTCGTTTATTATGTCATTAACTAATTAGTGTCACTGTTTGTTTATCAAAGAGAATACCATCAGGCTTACAACAATGTTTTCTACTAGATTCAATTAGTGTATACTGCGGAGTTAAAGAATGTGAAATTAGCACTAGTACTGGAGAAGTGATAGTTTAGATTATTTAAGGTTTCATCATAAGGCTTCGTAAAGCTTGTCCTTTATAATTCATTTAGAGTCTTAAACCGGTCTTTACAATATAGGTTACCCTCAGAAATGCTTGATATATCGACAATAGTAACTGCTATGCAAGGTATAAGAATTTTAGACCACGTATCAGTAACCACAGATCAGTGTCTTCGCTAAATCAATTTAGCCGAAGACAAAATAAGTCCTCGCTTTGTTGGTTGTTATTTAAGTCCAGAAAGTAACTATCTTCCTAGCACCCTTTACAGTGAAAAAAGGCAGGTCTGACGGCGTAAGTGAAAACCTCAATATAGCACTGCCATAGCTATCTACAGTACAGTACGACGGATGGTATTTTACTAATAGAATAAAAATATTGTGGAATAAGTTTTTATAAATGGTTTGGATTTAGGGTTATAGAAATATATGTGTATATTGTTCTGATATCCATTCTATGACCACACAAATTTCGACTAATATTTCACTACATGTTGTTTTGATTGAGTATCAAACATCCAAACAAACATTCAAACATCCAACCAGTAATATTTACAAACTTTAGAACTTTTAAAATCAATGGGAAAACAATAGTATAATTAATAATGATTAGTTTGGTTTTTCGATATTTTATTATGTGATCAGAAACAAGACTATTACGTAGTTTAAATATTCCAAAAATATGGCACCTTGCAATAAAAACAACAAAGCTTGTTAATCGTATCTTTAAAAATGAGACATCCCCAATAGGTAAAACGAACTGTAGGTCCACGTCATAAAACTGCCGGAAGCATTTCTTACCTACTTCTTAAGGGGCCACGGTCCCGGCCTTGGGACCCACTGTCCGACTCACGGGTTTCTTTTGACGAGGGGTTGATAAGGGATCGTCGTACTCACACTGCAGCACTTGAATGGATGATTCGAGATCTAAAACTCTATATCTGCCAAATAAATTTTCCAGTACACTACATAAGACAGCTGCAAAAAGAATGAAACAAAATTATATACATAAAATAAAGTCAAGTTAGTTACGCCATTTCTAACTTAAGAATGTCTGTAACGATTATAGTGTCTACTGGTATATACAGTATTATACAAACGATGGTCCAATATAAGGAATAACTAATAACAAACTTACTGTAGATGTTTATGATTCATTAGGACAATGCCAACCAAATTAATCAGATAGTAATATAATGCTATATGGAATTCGTTAAGATATAATCCCTATTAGTAATCCACTTCATATGTGATAGCTTGCTGCTTGTTGTCAATATTTGCTGCTTTAGCAGTACGCTGTGCGAATGTAGTGGAAGCATCACTGACCAAAATAAAGGAATAAGTGCAGGTAGGAAAAAACTAATGCACGGCCAGGTCAGTTTTGAAAAGTAGGACAGTTAGTCCACGCCGACACCGGTGGACTAACTGTCCTACCCTGCAGGAAAAGTGACGTCAGCCACCCTCGTCAAACTAGGCGTGGACCTACAGTCCTACAATCCCCCAATAGATATGTCCATAAATAAGGAACTTTTTGTTCTTAACCATTGAGAATCAAAAACCTGCTTCAAACGTATCTGCTTAAATTTGAAAGCACAATTATATGCATTGAATTTACTCCGTTTGTAGTCAGTGGTCACTTCCTGTGTTGGAAGAATCTTGTCTAATCTTGCGTTATACGATAAGATATCTGAAAGCTATTGTGTGTTGACTGACTGGTTTTCATGTTATCATTATCAAACACTAAGTCAATTAGTGTCGTCATATATTGAGTTTCTGTATTTTTTCTGGCGTCGCGTCGATTCAGTTATGGGACTCAATTTTCGTTTCCTGAGGTTAGTGGAAATTAATGTGATGCATACGGTTTTAATGACACTCAGACATTTTCCGCGCTTGTGTACTTCTACTCAAACTATTTTGGCATAACCTTGATATCTTCCCAACAATCACATAAAAGTAAACATTGTTATTGGTTATGAACTATTCTGGAATAGTTTTAATAATCTAGTTATAATAAATTGGACAAAATTTAAAATATAACTGGTAATTTTTGATAATGCAGGAAGGTATAGAGTACGTCGATCACCCAGAACGTGCCCTTTACGCGGACATTCTGAACACGTCTTTTATCAGGAACGACTTGTGGCGTTCAATACTGCCTGCTTGTGCTATCTACAACACATGAAATCTATTTGCAATGAGTTACTCCGAGGAAGAACGCTAAAGGATGATTTTCAGAAATAAAATACAAATGCATAAAATATAAGGATGCGAAAAGGCAAATTATAATAATAGATTAGTAGGCTATAGAATATTTTCGCCACATAAAATTCTTAAACATGGGGAAGGACAATTAATTTAAAACACTAACCTTATGTGCTCAAAACTATGTATATATAGCATTCAATAACTGAAACTCTTCATGGCAGGCATGGGAAACTATATATGTTCAGAAAATGCACAAATTTAAATAATACATGCTACACCATAATAATATTTAAAAACATAAAATTATTGAGAAAATGAATATAATGAAAACACTGACAAGTTCGAAGATTCTTTAATGTAGTAAACAATGTCACCAAATGAAACAAACAGCAATATTTTTATGATACGTTATTATAAGGGATTTCTTAGGTAACAACCAATAAATACGGAAAAAAAGTAAAAACCTGCCTTTTGACAAAAATAAGAGATTTTATTCAAGTTTGACGTGAATTTGATCCATAAGGATGTAAAGAATATTGAAAGAATTAATGTTCATTTAACACACATAACCATAAAGTAAACGTTAAAAATATTCTTAAAAATTAAAATCCTCTACAAGGTAGGCCAATAGCATATTTAGATTGTTTAATAAAAATATCTCGAACGTTTTGCATTTTGTCGTTTAAATATTCAAGACAATTATCAAATAAAAAAGGCGCTTTTTTCGTATTAACCATGATTTAATATGGAAATCCCCCATTTTTCCCATAATTCTGTTACAAAAAATAAGTACGTACAAATACCATATTGAAGTATTGAAGTTAAAATAAAACATTGGCCTTATTGAAGTTAAAAGTAATATTATCCTATTTTCAAATTATTAATTTTAATTTCATTTAATAATTCGTCATTTAACGTTACCTATAAAATATAGTTAGCACGATCCATGTACATTATCGTAAGATTAATCAAAAGCCAAGGTGCTTGGTGGATACTTCAATTCTTCATATACAACCGAAAATACAAATTATTTAATGTTTAGCGTGTGCCTAAAATATGATATTAAAATCGATTTTGTGTAAATAAGGAGTAAATATATTTTTCTTCGTTATAATTTAAGAAGATAACTTTGTGTCCTAGTTTTTATAATGCACAAGATAGCACCAGAGTCAGATTATAGTTTTACACAATGCTTATCCACAAGGTTGAGATCAAAGTTGCTAGTAAGGTTATACGTTAAGGCCCCCTATGCTCGTTTTGGCCGTGTTTTGATAAAGCATACAAAACAATATAAAAAATTGCATTTCCTTACGTGCTATACCATAATTTCACATTCTTCATTCAAATTAAAATGTTTTCCTACTGTTTCAATAAAACCACTTGCATTTGAAACTCAACCGTTTTTTATTATACGTCTGGTGGATATCAGCCAACAATCTTTAACATTACGTAATACATAAGACTTACGATTTAGTTATATGTATATAATTTATAAACCATTCAACACTTTTTTTAAAACTCTTTGTTTTTCGTACAATGTACATTTCGAATTCTGGGAATTCATCTTCAGCTACTAAGATTAAGTTAAATTATGAAAATAAATAATTAAAACCGAATTGTCATGTGTTTTTTCACTACCTTGGTGGCTACATTGTTGTATTTAAATTTATGTGTGATCAATGTATATTGCTTAAAAATCTATGAAATAATAATTTTTTTGTTAAAATTTATTGTTATATTTATTGTAACCAATACATTTATCACACATAAAATTAAATATACACACAAGCTTAGACTCATTAAAATGTTTCTTTCATTTTTGTCAATTACAAAATTTCAAATGGCATTGTAAATCCATGCGTTGTCTCGAATTTTAAAAACAACTGAATCAAGATAAACATATAAAACCATTTTTCAAGTTTTAAATTGCACATGTAAATAATTCTGTTCCCGATGTGTCAGCATGAAAAGCCAGCCAAGGTTAATCTCGTAAAGAAGCGCTTTTAGGATCAACTACTTTACTTCATATACAATAAAATCTATTTTTTCCATTATAAACAATCATTATACGAATGACTTACATTATATCTCTAAAGTCTTGGCATCTTCTGTCTGTTAATCTCTAAACAGCATATCTTACAGTATTCTTTTGGTTGAAATAAACCTAAAATAATGGTATTCATATAGATTTGAAACGTAGCATTCTTTCTGTTAAATCTCTGACTATTAGCCAACATCCCTACCTTTAGCTATATTACAAATAACAGTTGAAATACTATCCTTGTCGTTTTTTATACTTCGATTTGCTTTCAAATAACTCTCACGCTTATTGGCTTTCATTTAACTTTGATAAATATATCATTAACTCTTTACCAAAACATTGGCAAACTTGAAAATAAAAACCCAAAGCTGTGGATTTTGGCATATAAGTAAATACTTAAAAATTCATGTAGTTTTTTAAAGCTGCTGTCAGTGGAAGACTTTTCAGGGTAACCCTTTGTCTTTACTCTAGGATTATAAATATTCAAACAATCTTGAGACAACTTGTGTAAAACAACGTGAATAATTATTTTAAATGTTAGCACATTCGTAAAACTTTCCTGTAGTGAGACTTCTGCATTTATATGGTCTATGCTTTCTTACAGTTACCATAACAGGTCCATAATCTGGACCCATTGCTTGATAGATTAAATATTATAGTGGCTTTTTATCGCCTAAACAGTCACCAATGAATTAAATATTAATTAACAGTCAATAGACACGTAAAATAGCTAAGTATTAGTTTTATTGTAATTACACCGTGCCTATTTTTAAACGCAGCACTAAGTCAACGTATAGTGTCACACTTGTTTTTAACCTTGATTGAGAACCTGCAGTACCGCGAGGAGCTTGCTCAGCATTGCACCGCCAGACCAGGCTTAATTTCCCTGAGGTGAGGGCCTGAAATTGGAAATAGGTGTTTCATCCTCATTTTGTGCCACAGTCGTACACTAATGTCCCAGAGCTAATTCCTGCAAAAGCTTTAAAATTAGAATTAAAGATTATTTGTACTTTAGATTACATAAACGTATTACATTTATTGTTTTTACATTTTTATTTTATCTTATATATATATGTAAAATTATATATATATTATATATATAATATTATCACATGTAGGAAGAAGCTTCTCTGAGGTTGTATGCACAATTTCAAATCTATAGCTCTTTTTATCCTCGAGTTGTCTTGGGGACAGATAGACAGACATGGCATCATGCAAAAAAGAAGTTGAAAAGAAGACTTAAAAATGACGTTTTATAGAAATAATTCTTTCTGAAATTTTTTAATGCAAAATCTACCTGTGAAATCTTTTCTGACATATATCTTGATGTATGATGCATTCACACTTTTATTCATTGAATTGATTTTTTCTGTAAATAATAAAAGTATATATATGATCTTTTATTATTCCTGATTTCCTACTTGGAATCTAAGAAATAATTAAATCGCAAATTATCTAGTTTTAAAATCTATGTCCACGAAATGATATGAATATAGAATTAATCTCGATCCTTCTTTTTTATATATATATTCTTATTACTTGGAATAACAATTGCTAGCGAAGCCGCGGAATAAATCCTAGCTACGCTTATTGTCGCTGTTATTATTAATTTAATACTGACATTGATACTTACTTGGACAGTTATGATGAGGAAACAATTTACTTAAGCCCCAGTTCCCAGTAGATATCGTCATTAAAAAGTTAAAAAGTATTCATAGAAGTTTAAACATTATCTAAAGAAAGGATAATCATTTCAGAGAAAAGACTGGGTTATTAATGATAAGAAATAGGTTAGGTTCTGAATATTTTTCATTTCTTTTAATCTAAATCCATTAAATGTTTTCACATTTAAGTATTTTCTCCAGTTCCTTCATCCATTTCACAAAATACAAAACCGTTAATTAAAACTTTTTAATGTCTTTCTAAACTTGCATTTAACATTAAAGTCTTAAAGCGTTTTTCCTCATTGTGACATTATGCTTCGTATTTTAATATTTTTCTCGTCACAGTTAAAAATAACAATATATCTCTTTAACTATTGAAACTAATGAAACAAGTTATTTGTTACGCATTTCGTAAAAATAGTTTATAGTTATAATTTGATGTTTTGGGCAGTTTTATTAAATATTGAAAGAATTTTTGAAGCTACTCCTCTAAGAAACTATATTAAAGGTGATTGCATTTATTCATATTATGTTGATATATTCTAATAAACTTTCAACGTGGTTTAAATGTAAATGCAAATGTAGTTTATGCGATGGGAGACAAAATTTGCTTACTTATAAATAAGTTATCTTCTCTATCAAGAATTACTGAGATTATTAAAGTAAATCACCGAACATATATCTGTTATGTAATTTTCTGTTAGTTTAAATTCCTTCATGTATACTGTTTAGAGACCCTGAGAGACATCGAGTGGTGATAGTGGGGGCTGGAGTATCAGGGTTCGCAGCAGCGGCCAACCTCCTGGAGCACAATGTCACTGACCTGGTCGTGCTGGAGGCTGCAGACAGGATTGGCGGCAGGATACACACCGTCGATTTTGGTAAAAGTTTAGATAAACATGCTTCCTATGTAATATTCCTTTTGTTAACAAGTACTATCTGTATACCTATTAATATCAGTATTCTTAAACTATTGTTTCTTTTCACCTAAAATTGTAAATTTTTAGGTGGCGTGGCAACCGATAATGGTGCTGAATACTGCCATGGAGAAGTGGATAACGCAGTCTATGAACTAGTTTGTCCTTACAACTTGCTGACCTCGTATGATAAAATGCTTCAACCGAAGTTTTACATTTTTTACCAACACATCTAGTCCATATATTTAACGCCACTCAAGTAAAGCTCCTGTGGACTGAATTAGCCAGCCTTTAATGCGGGATAAAGATCTAACAGCATTTTAAAAACGGATCAATTGCTGACTACTTCTATCCAAGGTAATATAAAAATGCCTCGAATCTTACAAACATATAAGTATAGCTGTTACGTATCTTACATGTTGACTATTAGTAATGTTTTTTTTTCGTTTCTAGGCTTGAAAATTACACTCGAAGACACAATGTAGACTCTTACCTAAGTGAAGCCTTGGAGACATCTCGTCCCTATGTACGAGAAAGTAGCTTCCGCTGCTGATAAACTCTCTGACATGGGCGCTTGGGGTCTCACCAAAAACTGGGATTGTGAGGGGGACCATCACACTGAAGTGGAAGAATGGCAGCGGTGGCTATAAAACCATCTTTGACTTTTTATCTGTAGGTTCTTAAATTAAAAGTAATATAATCTCAAATATCCCCATACTTCTAGCACGCCTCTCTAGTACATGGCATAAAGTAATACACAATAGATTCGTAAATAACTGAAATATAATAGTCGAAGAGTTGAGAGGTAACTTACATTGCATAAGCAATCTACCGGATATTCCTTAAAATTTATAGTACGCGTAAATTGTACCATAAGAATAAACATTTACCTTCAGCCATGCTACTTTTGATGTAAGACGACAAGGAAGGATATCAACAGATTAAAAAAAATGAAATGGTTGCCATTTTTCTGATTAGTTTGTAATAAAGGCCTGACCCCCATGAGATTATATGACAAAACGAACGTCACAGTCACATGGCAGCGTAGAGGGAGGTCAGTGGAGGTGGTGAACCCACAATGCGATTACTAAATTTAAACACAGGGCGAGGGGACGAAAACTAAAAATCTCAGTAGAAGACAAATTCCATTATAAAAGGGAGAGAGAGCGAGAATGTGAGCGTCCTAAGGTAGCGAACGCCATTCAAACGAGGGAGCAAAGATGTCGAAAAAAAACCAGACGCGAACCCTATACAGTATACTGCCAAATGCGTTGATATCTGACCATCCAGGGACAAGAGATGCGACAGCTGATCCCCAAGGCTGTATTACATCCATAATGTTGCTAATTGAAATTTGTACTATTATATTACAACCTAATAGTGTTTGGCTGTGTGTCCGTGCGTGTGTGTGTGTGTGTGTGTGTGTTTTTTTTTACTCAATTGCGTAAAAAATATTGGTCCGATTGTACTAAAGCTTTACAAGGACAATTCTTAAGGTTCCTGGTTATCTTGAAAATCTCTTCGGGCTAACGCTCCACTGGTCTCTTAAGTTTGGGAAATCCTATCTTAGATATTATTTATTGTAGTAAGAGAGTGATAAATACTATAAACGGTTGTGTATAAACCTTTATTTTGTAGAGTATGAGCCTATGCTCTCACTCTAAAAAATAATGTGTTCTTAAATAATAAAAATAAATAAAAAACAAGTGTTAAATAAGTGTTTCTGTGTATAAAATAAAGTGTTCTTTTGGTAAGCTTAGTAGTAAGAAAATATCCAGGTAACAAAACTGAAATAAAGATAGATAATAAATATCTATGTTAAAAAATTAATCAGCATTTCACTCAACCCTGAGGATTAACGGATTTGATCGAAAACTTGCAGAAAAAATTTTTGTAAAAAACCATAGATTTTAATTCCGAATTTATATTTACAATGAATTATAAGATAGTTTACTTACACTAGCTTCTTTAAACCATTAGGTGAAATTCAATGGCGACCGTTTTTATTAAGACTACATGGATTATTTAGAATCTATGATTCATATTGGGCCTAAGGGACTGAACTGCGCGTCTAAGAATGCATTCACAAAAACACACACGCACGAATGCACGCGCATTAGCAATAAACACTGAATCACAAAAACTACTTACTCCGCCGGGATTCGAACCCGGGCTCACTTGCCAGGTGACCACGATCCACAGAGCACTTACTTTGAACGATTCAACTGTTTTCTGTTAAATATGTTTTTAAATAAGCAAACTAATATATGATCGGAAAGCCAAAATATATAAAATACCAGTCAAATG
>NW_025787867.1:0-14398 GCF_021130785.1 Homalodisca vitripennis
TCATAACATTAAGAAATAAAAATTACGAGTACTTCAATATATAAATACATTAAATAAGTCTACGAGTATATATACATTTGATTACAATGGACACAAGGGTCACCATGATAGAAATTTTATTTGATTCAATATCTATAGTTTCCGTAGATTTATACTGTTGCGGTTTGTAGATTACCATCACAAAGTTTTAAAGATATAGTTGGTTATGACTATCGTCAAAGATAATGACTGTTATGAAAGGTTGTGTGACTCACAGTAGATATGTAGGGTTTTATTAGGCAAACTTTTTGTCACTCCTTGTTTCGATAACTTTGGATTTAGCCGTGGGGGGTAATAAATGATCTCAGTTACACAGAAATTTTTAATCCTCCCGTTTTTATGAGTAATTTTTACTTACGCTATGGATCCTAATAAAGAAAGCTATTCTTATACATTTTTATTTTAGTACTTAATAAATGTAGAGTTTAAGTCTTCGCTGAGGTTGCTATGCAATACAACTTCCTGGTAGTTTCATTTTATTCTCAGATTTAAACTTTTTGCTAATTCAGTTAAACACAAAATTTAATTTTTATTACACTTTTTATATTTTTATAACTCTGTTATCATATTTATATAATTGTTTATTCTACTTGTGTTTTATTTATTTAATTGTAATTCTATATTTATTTATTTATTATAACTGCTATCATACTTTTTTAATTTATTTTATATAATTGGTTATCTACTTTTATTTGGTATTTATTTATCTTTAAAGTTTTTATTGCGTTCGACTATTTTCCTAAACAAAGACTAGAAACTTCTGACATGAGTTTAAAAATTGAATTCACAAAAAAAATGGGGGGAAACCAAAACATTCTGTTTAACCAATTATTAAAATACCGTGAAAGCTACTCATTAAAGTCTGGGAGAAACATTATTTGGGCGGCTGCCTGGAGAAGGAACTGTGGCAGCCACAATTAAATTTCCATCTCAGGAGTGAGGACGACCGTTACTACTAGTCGCAACTGTAAACAACTCGGGTCCACACCCTGTTTACGATTGAGAAGAACCCTTACACATCTCCACGGATATGTGCTCATTGTTGGCCACGGCCTACTCCACCCGCGGCCGAGGACACATTACGCCCCGCCGCTCTTCTACGACGCCTTCTCCAACGCACCCTGGGGTTCCCATTGAGGCGCTGACACTAAATCTGCAAACGTCTGACTTCCCGTCACCACCGCTTACGCTCGTTCACACCATCTCCTGCCGTATCATCGCCCATCACGGATGGCCGTCTCGGACTACCGCCCATTCCTCGGAGTTCAAGTGGGTTGGATAGCCGGAAAAAAACTTGGAATTTGAGGAGGGCAGTATTCGACCAACTTACGGTCTTGAACGAGAAACAAATTCTCGACCACTCTATTTCAGTCGGACGCACGTCTTCTCCAATTCATACCGATCCACGCTGTTTTGTAGCGGGAACTTGTCGAGACGATCAAGACTGCTGGTGGCCGTTACAGCTGATTGGTTGTTTTGCCGTTTACACTATGTGACCTGTCGTTCGTTTCTTACTGCACTGCCTGCAAGACCCGCACCTGCCCAGTTTGTGAGATAGAAGATTCGCAACTTAGTTGCCAGTCCTCAAGACCACCGTGGAGGTGGCTGGGTTTGGAGGCTGAGTTGGAGTGTTTTTAAGGCTGAAACACGGTTGAAGGGAAAAGTAATAGGGGACCGTTCTTCTTCTCGGAGCCGTATTCAGAAAATGTGGGGCTGGGTGGTGGGTACAAAATAAATCAAAAAAGAAAATTCAAAAAGTAACCCAAAAATATGAAAAATATTTTATCCGAGCATAAGCGCCATATAAAATCTGATTCAAAAAACCCTAAATTCAAAATTCAAAATTAACAAAAAATGCCCACAGTAACTAACATCTACAAAATATCGCAACATCCATCATCCAGGTAATAGAATCACCCCCCAAAATGTTTAAGGGTTCGGAGAAAAAAAAAAGTTTGCCATTTTCCAGCGGTTTGTATATCGAGGGTGAACAGCCATGACCACGTCATGCTGATTCGGCCTTGTCTCGACAAGCGCGTGAGTCCATTCGGAACCAGGGTGCGGCGGCACCTGCAGGCCGGGGGCCAAGCTTCTGACGGTGGACCTGATAATGGTCTACCTCCGCCTGGGGAGCTGCTATGATCCTGTTCGCTGGAACAAAACGAGTGGTCGCCGCCGATGAGTCCCTATTACCGGTCTTCAGAGCACCTCAGAGCGACAGTTAACTGGCTCGCCTCAGCTCGTCGGCCGTCATTCGAGTCAAACTGTTCCGCATCGACATGATCTCTCTATGGGACCACGCCTGTGTGAAACCAGCGTATTGCCATCGTTAACTTCTACCCCCAAATCCGAGGGAGCATGTCTGTTCGATATAAAGGAATAGACAGGGTGCTACAATTTCAACGAGATCGGAAGACGCTGAGTTTTACCCAACAGAACGGTATGCCAACTTGCGACTGCCTGGCAAGCCAGGCTTGCTGGCTTGAGCCTTCTGTTGGGGTGTGTCTTGATCGTTTCGGTTCAGTCTCCAATAAAACCAAAATTCCGACCCCCAACCTCGCGCTGTGCTTATGCTGCCTCTTATTGTGCGGGCCTACATTTCCATCTCCGTTGTCTTCACCTGCCTGTGCTAAAAGATCGCCAACGACTGAGCTCGGAAGGGGGGGGCCCCCCCACAAAAGGCACTATCTCCCAACGGCCAGTGACAGCCTGTGGAGCCGGTCAAATCGTTGGGGTCCAACTACGTCGAGTCACCAGTTCCTCTACTTTATGACGCCAGGACCTGCTTCCTCGAGATTCGCCGCTAAGGTTACCATCGCCAGAGGGCGCGATGAACACCGTCCTGGCCAATTAAGACATTCGCCAGAGGGCACGTCAACAGCTGTCCGCCTGCCACCTCAATCGCCGGTGCCTCTGTGGTCCAAATTTGATTCTATTTTTTTTAGGAGGCCCCTCGCCTGGCCCGACGAAACAAAATTGACTGACGTTACCCAACAAAATAACATAACGAGTTCAAAATTTCTCAATCAGATTCAAAATCCGGACTGCTTCACCTAAAATGCCCAATCCTGCCACTAACAAAGCTTGAAGAAATTCCAAGCTGATGTCGTTGCAGGAAATGAAAAACAGACTGTACTTGTATTATTAACTGAGAAACGCGGTTTTTAATGACAAGATACATCGACCTATGCAAAATTCCCAAATTTCACATTGGCTTAATTCATATATTGTCGACAACTTTCCAATGGAGGAGGAGGACGGATCGCCATTATTTGTTTAGAAAAAAAATTATACTTTTTCTCCATTTTCACCCATACAAACTAGCGAAAAAGATTTTAGAAGCAGTTGGGATAAAATTCAAATTTCAAACCAGGATCCAAAAATTGACCGTCATCGGGAATCTATTGGTTTTCGCCCAATGGCCACAAATGAGGAAATTTTTTTTTACCACATCTTTGAAGCCCTACTGATGGATTTGACTAAGCCATCAACAGGATTATGTCACTAATGGGTGGACTTCAACATTAATGCAATGGAACAAAATCATCCTTCCAACCAATCGATGATTGTCCGACATTGTTAAGGTCATTTTGACCATAGAATTGTTAGTCAAAACGCCAACGCGTGTGTGCAACATTCAAACACAGTCGACAATTGGACAACTTCATTTTCTCCCAATCGTATCAAGTGTTCGCAGTGTCCGTGGTCAATACCAGCTATCTCGGACCACTATGGCCAAAGGAGGCCCATAAATTATTAGGAGTGTAAAAAATCGAAGAGGGATGCTAAAAAATCACGAAATTACAATTAAGGGAGACTTAAGGCCAGGAAAACATCGCTTCTTCTAAACGACTTCCCTTTCTAAAGAAAAATTGGGAAAGCACCAAGATTTCAAATTCATTCAGTAGAATGAGCATTTTTAAAAGGTTTAGTGATACACTTCACAACTTTCATCTTGAACATGTAACTGTCCACTCAAAAACCATAAAACGTTTGTTCCCGAAAAGGGGTAAACAACAAATGGATAAACTAAAGGAATTTTTGGTTTCTTAGAGAAAAACTCAAATAGATTTTCTCCAGAAATCCAAAAAACGTCCCAAAATGAGGGAATTTTTCTAAGCGGTTTTTTCGAAAATTAACAAACGAAGTTTCTTATAGAAAAGTCTATCCAAGCTTGCTAAAGGCATATGATGTTTACACAAATCAATTTATATCATTCACAAAATAGATTTCTAAAACTGCATGGGAACATCATCAACAATTAAAAACAAAATCAAAGTAACAAACAAATCAAATAAAAAGTTGGTTGATTCAGACTTGTGGAGGACGCGGTGTGGAGGTTCTGCCAAATAAGGGTTTAACAGATTCTCTCGGAATCTGTGGCTTGTTGCTAGCAAAGGCCCTTGGCCCCATCACCATTCCACAAGGAATTCCACAAGGACGTAGGGCAGTGTCCAGTTTAAAAAAAAAAGGCCTCCCTGGTGCACTGGCACCTGTCGTTGAGGAAGAGCTTGAAAAAACATAATTCATCAGCTCCCAGCCAAAAAAAACCCCAAATGAATTCTTAAATTCAAATGTCAACGTGGCTCATATAAAATATGTTTCAAAGCCATATTGTGAGACCATTTAAAACCCAGTTAGTAAAATTTTCTCTTTTGAAACAAGGAGTTTTTTCCCTCACTCCTCAAAACCGCTAAAGTAAACCCCTCTATTTTCAAGAAGAAAGACGATCCCTCCAATCCCCACAAACAAAAATAATTGCCTTCCCTCTGCCTGTCTCAATTTTGCCAGTTATGGAGCAAAATATATCGAAAAGCTTTTCTTGGACACGAATGCTTCAATTTTTGAATAAAACATCAACCAGCTATCGGAAAGACCAGTGAGTTTGGCTTCCACCCCCCCCCCCACCCCCCCCCCCCCCCCCCCCCCCCGGAAAGGGGCAAGTCGACAATTAGACGTCAGTTGTAAATCTTGGTCGGACATGGTTTGTTAGAAGGGACTAGAACGTCAGGGATCACACATTGAGTGTGTTCCTGGACTTCATCTTGATAAGTCATTCAGACGCTGTGTTGACCATGTATTACAATGCTTGACAAACTTTAATCTCATTGCATCCGAGGCCGTGCCTTCTCCACGTGGGCTCAGATCATTTTCTAAGCCATATGATACTCAAAATTTTCCAGATCTATCAACATAAATTATCTGAACCAATTTCACCTGTAGTTATGGTGTCCCACAGGGGCTCAATTCTCAGGTACCAATTCTACTTCCTGATCTATGTGTCAATGATGTAGGTTTCAATCACTTACTTGCACGGGTAAGACTAGTGCCAGTATGCTGATCGACACGGACTCTCTTGGTTTCACCTAGCAAATTCAAAAATTGACTCTTGTGGAAACAGCATAGTTTTGTTGAAATTAACAAACTGTGTCCAAATGGTATTAACAGCCTCACATCTTTTTAAAACAAATTCTTGGCAAAAATTCCAAATTTTATAAATTTTGCTTTGACGACCACGTAGATAGTTCATTGATGTGGTGGCCAGCTGTATATGTTGGCTGACACTCATGCTGGAAGAAAGTATATCTGTTCGAAAAATATCCCTTGGAATTATATCATAGATCGCAGGGTATGACTTGGAAACCGATCACATCGATCACGGTTTGGCTCCCTAATTGGCCTCAGGCATTTATGTTTTGAGGTCTCTAGCCCAAATATTTGCCCGACTCAAGTTCTGATGATGGAAGCCGTTAACGTATATTATGGTTTGATTTACAACCCACACTCAATTACGGGGCTGGGTGTTGTGGGGAGAGCTTGTGCCAAAACAATCAATTCCTGAGAGTGTTCAAGCTGCAAAAAAACAAGGCGAATCCACGCATTATCGCTAAGTTGTGAATATTTAGAGAGACGTGCAAGGAAGCCTTCAAAAATTTTGCAAATCTGTTGATCGTCTTGCCCAATGTCTCTACAATCTTGGAAAACAAAACTCTGTTTTTGTATGTCTAAATGTGCCATGACGAATGGGCCGAGGACATTACATATGTATGAGACTAGAGGCAGGAGATAAACTACCGGAACTGGTGTAAGACCACAGAACAACGGTGGTTTGTTTTATGAAACGCTTGCCTTCACAGGCAAGGTGTTCAATTCGTCAATAAGTTTACCAGATTTCAATTAAAAAATACACTTCAATCACTCAAAGTTGTTAAAAAACTGTTTTTGGAAAAATCGCTTTCTTAGGTGCTCTCAAAAAACATTTTATAATGTTGACGAGTTTTATTGCTTATTGAACTTGGGGAGACCACTCAATTAAAAAGACTGAACAATAATTCGTCGCTGGGAAATAAATTGGTGAATGAGATGGATGTGGGGTAACGTTTGCAAAATTGTATGTTTTGAATGAGATTTGCTTATCTTGTGGTGCTCTATGGTGTTTGACAAAAAATTTTTAGCCGCAGTAAAAAGGTAAAAAATATGACCATTTGCACATTGCGTTGTATAAATGTTCACGGCAATAAAAAAAACTGCATTTGATTTGATTTGATTAGACTATGATCTCCTGCGGACATAGTTTTTACAGTAAAGTTGGGGTTTTACATCAATGTTCTGATAAAAATAGTTCTTATTAAATCAAAATACTATAACACTACAATGGTAGGTCGACGGAGTGTTGTGCTAACATTTTAAATCTTGCAACATTGATTTTTATTGCCACTGAAAATTTCACTAAAATATTTTTACTCTGCGGATTTAAAAATGTTAAAATTTAAAAATAATCTCATATTAATTGGCCTTCAGTTTGTTTACTAAATTATATAGTCTGGTATTTTTCATCCGTTACCATGAAGGTTCCCGCCAAGACTAATTTAATATTTTCTAACTGCTACAATAAAATCTCGTACAATGGTATTATCGCCAAACCATCTAACGTAGGGTTTCCAGCTAGGGAAGTTTCATGCAGAATATTTCAAGTCTACTATTATTTTGAGATAACGAATGGATAGTTTGAAAATCTACACAAACACATTTTTAGACTCTTAAATTTTTCCTTCCTTGCGAGAGAAGACTAGGCTTAACTTTACTCTCAGGACCACTAACCCATAGCTTATTTTAAAAGACTTTTCTATTATTATTTTCAACCAGATCCAACAGTTGTATGGAACACACTAACAAAATCCAACGAGATTTATCTACATATCTACATACATTCAACTACGAGTATGAAAACGTTTATCCCGTGAGAGAATAATGTTGCACCAGGGGCAATAGGGATAACACATTGCCAATTAAAAATATCCCTCAAGAACATTAAGAAATTTTCAATTTTATCTATCAGCTTCTAGAATAAAATTCTAAGATTAAGTTAATCATATTTTCACTAAAAATCTTATGACATATAAAAATGTATTTTATAGTTTGCTAGCTAAACCTTTAATCACAAGTTGCATACCATTCAAATCTCAACCTACTTTATTTACAACCTTTAATTAGAATGGCACTGTCACGTATAAAAACACCTAATGTTATGTAAAATTCTGCAATTCATTAACCTAGGAACATATACATATACCCTAAACAATATTTTTCACCAATAAAACACTTAAAAATACAAAACTAGCGTTTCACTTAAAAATATTATTAAAACCGTTCGGAACGCAAAAGATCGTATAAAACTACAAAATTTCTATGGTTGAAGATGGCAGGGGTTTAAAGTGACTTGGAAATAATAGAAAAAGTTCGAATATGTATCACCATAAATCATATTTGATCGGTGTGAGTGGAGGTGAGAGGAGGGAGGGATTGTGAGCTACACATTCTTTATAGAACTGCCATCTTCAATCAGCTCATGATATGTTTAAATTAAATTCCAGATAAAAAATTTAATCACTGCTAGAAGTCTCAAGAAATAGGTTTAGTAGCATACATAAGGAGCAGAAAATAAGCACGCTCTGTTATAAAATATAGGGATTTTTGACCACTAAAATTAAAATTAATCACCATCATTGAAGTTCTAGTTATTTAGAGATTAAGACACGAATAAGGACTACGAAAGTTGGTTGGGCGGTATTTATATATCATGTGGGAGTAGAATGATCATGGAGGGCAATAGCAACAAGAGCGGAAGGAAGATGAACTAAATTTTAATTTATCTGATACCTAAATTTGCTCACTAATGCGTTTTCAATGTATACATATTGATTGAAAAAATGAATATAGATTAACGATTATTATTCTCATTTGAACCTGATTTTTAAAATTTTGTACCCTGTCGAAAACCACAAAGAGATATTTTTGATTTTTAAAACTGCCATGTGATTAAACTGAGATTAAACTTTACAAATAACTAAAAATGAGCATTCACTCTCTTCTGACACTTAACAGGGACAATATCGGAAGCATAAAACTTGGCAAATTAGTTGAGCATCTCATCTGTGCATTGAGCACTCGCCCCTTCTGAGGAGAAAAATCGGCTTATTGTGTGGGAAAGTTCATTGGCTAATGATGCTGAAGCCGTACGGGGGAGGAGGGAAGAAGAGATGAGATGAAGAGCCGTCGTCCCTCCACGGAATTTGAACTTGGCAGTGGTCGGTGAGTGAGGGTCGCGGCATCTGGGATAAAGCCGGCAAGCATCCCAATTTCAGATCGCCAACGAATGCTGGACGTTCGAATAGCTAATTACCCTCGGAAGGTTCACAGCTCTCATAAGAATTGTGAAAATGGATTGTCATGTGTGCTTCTATTGACTAACTGCTGGGTTTCAGGAATAGGGTTTTAGTACATTTTAAAATTACAAGCTGGACGACATTGAAATTTGGTGTTTTTACCAAAAAAGTCTATTGAACCGCTTACATTTTACCTTGCTTAGTCTTCGTTCTTGAGTTTACAGCCCTGATTAGGAAATGTTAAATAACAATTCCCAAAACTTCATTGTTTCCTGTAATTTTCCATAACTTATAGTAAATGCCCAAAATTCATTTCATCCTATATATGACAATATTGTAGGCATTTAGATATCGTTTGATTTTCTATATTCACGAACTGAATTCTAATTTTATACATTATCAAAGATAACTTAATTCATCCAATCAAAGTATCCTAGAACAGTCTGTACAGTTATTTGTGGTTGATAACTATATAGGAGGGAAAAAACTACATATACACACTTTAATAACACTTTTCTTAATGGGGCTCGGCCCCCTGATCATACGTAAGTAAAAATGTAAACAGAAACACCGATAATATGTTTAAAAAAATGGATTAAGAATATGAGAGTCGTAATAACAAACCAATGTAAGTGGGGAGGTTTTTAATATTCTTACTGAAAAACACTTAAATTCAAATTACAGAGAACGCCGGTACAAAGCCTCACGGGACAATATGTTTTGTTGCTTATTTTAAAGCCATGGGTGGTAAGTAGGAATTTGATTGGTTAGTGTTTTTTTTTTAAGAGCTTATCAAAAAACATTTTTTAGTTTCTTAGTTAATTCTTTGTTAAAATATAAATAGGCAGGACCATCATTGGCCTACCAATATTGTTTTAAGCTCCAATTCACCTTCGGGTTAGTGCAAACGTCTGAAATCTGAGGACTGGTACAAGATTAGTTTCCTGAGATTCTGGGGAGGGCAAAAACGTTCTGTCCTGAATTAGATCAATAAAATGTCGGAAACGAAGACGGTGTTCATAACAAAACTCTTAGGCATTCATTAGGCATTTATTTATTTATTTATTTATTTATTTTATTTATTTATACATTCCAACGGCAAAATGCCATTTTAACAAATACAAATGAATTGATGGACATGTGCGAATAATTGGTACCAAACATACATGGATACAAAGAATACAAAATTGCGATGCATTAAACGATAACTACAAACAATTATTATATAAAACGTGTAAAATAACATTAATTATAGTAATTATGTAATAATGATAATAATAAATAAAAAAATAAATACCGGGGGGGGTATGTAATAACATATAATTACAATTTGCTATATCAATGTAATAAATTGGCAATATATAAGTTAAAAATATAATAACACCAAACAATATATTACACAAACAATAATAATATGACGTTACAACATAAATCCATTAATTTAGGATCACAAATTAGTTTTATAATCTACAACAACTGAAGTGCAAAGTTAAGCAACAGTATTTATATGTAGGAACTACAGAGCAGGAACTGAGTGTATGTAGGTCAGAGAGAGAATAAATGGCAGGAAGGGTCATTAGTAAAGGCAAAGGAATGTTTTGGTCTAGTGGATGGGGACGAAGAGTTATGTTGAGCTGCAGAAGGTGGGTGGATTTAGTGTAGCACAACAAGAGTTTAGACAGCTTGGCTTTAACCAAATTCCCCTCAACTCCCACATATAAGGACACCCATTTCTTTTTCAGTGTTTTTCAGATTTCGTGGCAGAAACAGGTTCTAGCTCAGGCAAGGAAAAACGCACGTTTCCAACGCTATGTAGTCTGGCCATTGGGTCCGTTCTTCAGGTAGTTTGTCCGATAATAATTTGCGAAACAAAGAGTCTCAGTTGACCTGGTCCTGGGTAGGTGCGTGGAATTCGAAAATGTTTATCATGAGCAAGAAGATCATAGGCGCATTAAGAGATTACCTAGGGTTTTAAAAGAGTTTCAGTCGTGGTTAATAACAGCTATACTGTGTAATCTAAATGAAAGAGATATTTTAATTAACCCATCAGGTGCACAATTGAGATGTAATACTACGATCGCAAGATGAACAATTGGAGTTATTCACACATAACGGTAGATTCTACTGTGGATGGGATTGATGTAATTACGAGTAATTATGAATGCGTTCGTTTTCGGATTTACACACGCTACCCTCATAGGCAGCAATTTAAATCGAGTTTTTACGCATTAAACGAACTCAAATAGCGAGTCAGTATGGGGTTTTATTTTATTTTTGAAGATAGAAATTTAG
Source organism: Homalodisca vitripennis (assembly GCF_021130785.1). NCBI lineage: Eukaryota > Metazoa > Arthropoda > Insecta > Hemiptera > Cicadellidae > Homalodisca > Homalodisca vitripennis. The sequence goes on from NW_025787867.1 coordinate 10,998, forward strand.
TAAAGTTCATGAATAAATCTCCTTGTAGTGTTTCTGTATGGATTCATCCAATTTTCATGTCGATGACATTCCGACACATCAAAAATCACTAATAGAATGCAAATACAATAATTTTTCCACTAGGCTTTTTGCATCTTTTTGTAATGGATTTTTTCAACGTGTCGCATTAATAAGTGGTCTTTTGTCTTAACTGTGTATCCACTTTTAAAAAAAAACACTGTTCTTTGTTAAACGTAGATTTTTTTATCTTTTGTGAATTTTCCTTAGTTGATATTTTTTATAAAGACTTTGCATAAAAGCGTTCTGTGTTTTAAAACATTTTTTTATAATTTGTATTTTATTACTATTCTTAGTTCAATAATCCCGGCACGTAAGGTAGTGTAAAAAGTAGGGTTCACGTGCAACCGATGAAATTTTTGTTTTACAAGTTAATGTAGGAATATAAAAACAACAAATTACACAATGCTTGAGTAAAAACTCTGATAAATGCCTCTTGGAGATCTGAAGAGGCTTCAGGTTACAGAAACATGTTACATAGATTGTATCGCTTCAGTTAGACTGAACAGGTTATTATAAAATGTATCCTACGTGGGTATATTATTTTTTAAACGCCAGCTGGATGTTCACTCAGGTAAAAACGATTTTATTTCCTCATTTCTTTGTACAAAAGACAATTCAGAACGATCAGGGACTCCAAGAAGTAAAACTATTATGTGTTTGGAGTGAAATCAACTTACTATTTTCCGAAAAGTGAAACATGGATGGGTTAGAATGTTTCGTGATATTTTTACCATTTTGCACTTTTACGTAGGTCTCACGGTTTTCTATGGCCTATTGACGGAATGTTCAGGGAGATTTTTACACAGATACATGCATACTTTTGGATACATCGTATTAAGATATGAATGATTGTTTTGCCGTACTACAGTGTTGCAGTGTATTACTACGAGTAGTTGTTATATTCCTCGTAGTTGTGTATTGCGTTGTTGTATACATATTATTGTACAGCAGGTCAGACAACACGCGATTATATGAAATTAGCCACTGCCTACTGTTTGTTACAATTAAACGTTAAAAAATGTTAATAAAAAAAATTAACAGTAATTACGTAGCAAGTGACACAAATATTTGTTAAAAATTTTTAGTTAACATTCGTTGAATCTTTAAAAACACATAGATTTCTATGTTTTATTGACCAGGGGTGATGAGGAATAGCTGGTGGTAGACAGTTCAAAAGGTTTAACGGAGTGATAATCAGATAATAAACTGCTAATTAAATGTGACCAATGATGATTTTTTTTGGTATACAGTTTAATAAATATTATGATGCTATTTTGTACTGCCATAATATATACGGGAAACAGCGCAGAAAACATCATGATGTTTCCTTAAGATTACAGTTCTTGACATACTTGTTTAGATATACTCTTCTATGTATCATTTATTTTATGAATAATACAAATATAAAAGTTGGGTGAAACATCGTAGTGGAAATAAGCCAAACTAGAACCATTTAACTGAAGGATTAATGAAAACAAGATGGTTGGATTAGTCCGCACACTTCATTTACCAAGTTTTAGTTGCTCCGATTATCACCTTTAGTGATACTTTTAGTCTAGTGATTGAACTCAAAGTTACTATTACTATAATGGAGTTACATTTTCACAAACCACTTGTATTATTAAAATTAAATTATAGTTGAATAGGTAATACTTCTAAAATGTTAGCGGTAAAAAAAAGTGGAGATCGTTATTGGGTTTTACATTTGTGTTACATTTGCATACCCTAAAACCTTTCCTGGTATAGTGATTTGTGCACTAAATGTGTTTGGGTTAAGTGTTAATTTATAAAAGTTTGATGTTTGTGAAAGTTAGCATCATTATTATCAGTTTTAAATTTAGTTTATTTAAATATCTACCATCAATTATGTTTTTTTTTACACAGCCACAAATGTTTGAAATAGGGTTGATTTAATGTTTAGTTTTTATTCTTGGCATGTCAGACATAATATTCATGAATATTACCATAAATGAAAATATACCATTAATAGTACATATTTTATTCAATTAAGACACCATTTATTTTTTGCGCAAGAAGTTGATGCAACTTCAGCAAATAATGATGAAAATAAATTTAGAATAAAACGCATTGGGATTTTCATTTTCTTTCATATAGTTAATCGTTAAGATTTGTTTTTAAATAGTTTTTTTAGGTTATATTAAATAATTTATTGGCAGTAAATTACAGTAAGCAGAATAAATTAGCTGTGTGGGGAAAGTCTACGAGCGGTGTATCTTCACACTAACGATGTTGCGGTCCACAAGCAATAAATATCTGTGTTCCGGTTTGTGGTTATTTTTTTTAAAAAGTTGTTTTTTTTTACAACCACATCAAACCAATAGTGCATCTTTCCCACCCTCTCTCTGACTCATACATTCTTCTCTTTTCACTCTCTATCCCTCTCTCTACCCTCTCCTCCTTCTCACCGTTATATCTTTTTTACACGGTATAATATTTTAGTTAAGAGACAACCGATAACAAAGGCATTCTTTGTTTGATGGTTTTAATTTTTGGATTGTTAGAAAAAAGGATTGTGAAGGGAAACAGGGATTTTAACCGGACATTTTTGCCATCGTTCAGTTTGAAACGATTGATTTATTGTTTTACACTGAAACAGATGGCAAATGTCCGAAATAAATCCTGTTTCCTTCATACAAAGGATCCTGAACACAATTTACATATTGTACAAGATTAGGGTTGAATAGATAACCATCTATAATTTATCAGAAACTCTACTTAAATTCTTATGTGTTACTTAAAAAGGTCGTGTCACCAGGCTGGTATTTTATTGTGAAAAGATTCAGTCATTAGAAATTATTTATTCATGTGTGTTCATATAGTTATTTTTAGCACAGTTAAAAGAAATTGTTACATTCTAACAATAATTCTAACTACTCTCTTTAAAAACATTATAGACTTAATTATTTTGAGTCTCAGATTTGAAAAATTACCTGCTTTATAACCTTCAATTAATCTTGAGCAGATTTAATTGTTGATTCCTAATTGGGGTATTTAAAAACTTGAGGTTAGCAAATTTTTTTATCGGGGGGGGAAAAAAATTTAGTTTTTTTTTATAAAGAATATTAAAAATTTATATAAAAATTAACTAAATTAACCTTGGTTTTTTAACTGAAAAAATTATGACTAACGAGTATATCTATTCATACTAATATAATATTAACAATTATAAGCCTCCTAATCTACATCATATTTTATGTTTCCCGCTAACAATACAAAGATGTAATCGTTTGGTATTCATGGCAACGCTGTTGAGATAAAGGGACAAATGTTACCCAACTGCAATAGCGATATCACTACGAGCGACAATGACCGTGATATAA
>NW_025787868.1:0-12961 GCF_021130785.1 Homalodisca vitripennis
AAATCATGGAATCACCCGATATTTTAAAATTTTTATTCGTCTAAACACATATAATAAAAACGTAGATATTATATTATATAAACTAGGCAGTCGTAATAACACGTTTATATAACTGCTTGTTTTCTTGCTTATAAGGAAGGGTTGCATTAATAATTTTTTAAAGAATGAATAGATAAACGCTCGTCGTATTTGTATTTGTTTTAACAAAGAGCATATAAGTTAAAAGAGAGAATACGTTTTTCCTCGTTGTTAACTCGGTGTAATCTGCATGGTATTTACAACGATTTAACTTTGAGAGTGTTACTTCGAATAATTGCAACTTGTATTGCACGGCACTTTTACTATGTATCTGGGTAATATCGTACTGTACTTTAGTTTTAGGAAACTTTGCAATCAATATTGTATTTATAAACGAAATCCTGTGATGGCAAGTGAACGTAACTTGCTTTATTTATGTTTTATAGTTATATTTATTTTAACATCAATTCGTTGACAGCTGATTTTAAAATATATGAATATCTGTATGTTTCTGGATTGCACTGGATTGAAAGTTTGAAATTAAGGCAAAAACAACCAACGATTTTTTTTTCTCTATTATGCAGGTGACAAGCACTTTACCAGAATAACAAACATTCCCGTTGCAGATTTTTACCTGGTTTAGTCACAATGTTTTCCGCTTTCGAAGGGAATTTCAAACAGTAGTTAGTAATCAGAAATATAATTCTCTCTTCAAAAAATTCTGAATGAAGCGGAAATATCAGGTTTCTTATCCAAAGGGTTTAAAAACTTTTCTGCTGGCACAAAAATCGGTAAAGGCACTGGATTTCGTAACTGGAATCTGTGAGTCGGCTGTTTCACAGTTACCTGAGGAAAAGGGTGTCCGGTTTCCTTGTGAGGCCAGTCTTCTTAATCACGAAAAATTCCTCCCACAAAACCCAATTTGACAATAGAGGAAGAAACAGGCCAGGTCGATCCTTGGGAAAGACGGACGGATACGGTCAAATACTTACCTGCCGACAAAGGAATGCTAAGCTACTGTGGTACTTGACTCAGTAGCGTATAAAGGAAAGATTGCGGAAACTTTAAATACTGGCAAATATACAGTTTTAAATAAAGCCCCGACTGAATCATTTGAACGCAAAGTAGCAAACACCTTGAGGAAAACATAATGGATTTTTTTCAGATAAATTTAGATTCTAAATTTAGCCTCACCACTCAAAAATCTCCCATATGTATGGGCCTATCCCCAAAATCCTCAAACCTACCATCCCTCTTCGGCCCCTCAATTAGTTCTCGTGATTCACCTTGCAGGGAATTGTCTAAAGTCATTCTTGGACATCTTAACGCCATTGGTCGGAAAAGACTGACTCTTTCATCAAAAATTCCAGGGCTTTCGTAGAGAAGTCAAACTCCCTAAAGTTGGACTGAAACTGACAAACTGGTTATGTTTTGATGTCGAAAGTCTATTTACAAATGTACCGGTTCCAGAAACTCTCGGAATTATTAAATCACGTCTCAAAGAAGACCAAACATTTAAGGATAGAAACTAAACTTCCCGTGCCAGTAATTATGGAACTGTTAGAACTATGCACGCAATGCAATTATTTTGAGTTTGAGGGTAAAAATTTACCGTCAAGATGAGGGGATAGGCAATGGGTTCTCCACTGTCTCCTATTTTCGCCAATATCTTTATGGAGGAATCGCGAGCGAAAAAGGCTTTGGCTTCGGCCTCAGTTCAAACCGAAGATTTGGTGGAGGTATGTGGATGATAACCTTTGTTATTTTTTCTCATGGAGACATTGAATTAAATAATTTTTTGAATCACATTAATAGTATTTCTCCTCCAATCCGCCACACAATGGAAGTGGAAGTCCAAAACAAGCTTCCCCTTTTGCGGATGTGTGTGTATTAAGAGATAGGGATGTCCTGAAGACAACTGTTTTTCGAAAGATAACACACACAGGGAAAATATTTAAAATTATCAATCCAACCATCAACAATCTGTCAAATGAAGGAGTTAGCCTAACTCGTTGTTTGATAGAGCAAAGGACGCTTGTGCTCAGCTAAAGATGGACTAAAAGAAGAATTTAAGAAAATTGAATCGGATCTCAGTAAGCAATGGATAACCCTCAATTAGTAATTAATAAGTGCAAACGAACCAGAAGAATCATTCCTGAGTCAGAAAAACAGAATTGTGATTAATTTGCGTTTATTTCAATCCCTTATGTGCCGGGATTATCGGAGAAAAATTAGAAGTGTAGGTAGATAAGTACAACATTAGAACCGCGTTTAAAACACACAACACTCTTAGACAAAAGTTTCGTTAAATAACAAAACCAAAAAATGGCTAACAGGATGCCAAAATACTGTGTTTACAGTATAAAATGTAGCTGCAATTAGGGAATACATAGGCGAGACAAAAAGACCACTAAAAGTAAGGATAAAAGAACACAAAGAAACACACGAGAAGATGGGTTTCACAGAAAAAGTCAAAAATTGCACAACCATTGTTGGTCCGAAGAACCATCATATGACATTGGTGATGATGCCCACACCTATATTACATCGGGAACCACATTTCTTCAAAAGGAAAATTAATTGAGGCAACATACATTAACTTGGCAGGACAACCAATCAGTCAACCATCAGTCGAGATTAGGGCCGCTTTGGTTGCCTATTCTAAAAAAATGAACTAAGAGAAAAAACCAAAAGAATCAAACGGATCGGATATTTGTAATAAACCAATGCGGAGGTACAATATGGTTTTAAGAAAGTTCATCTACGCATGAATCAAAAATAACGAAAGGGCCCATTCCTGTTCCCCTTCCATTGTAATTCCGCCATCTTGTTTTAGCCCAGCCCCGTCACGCATTGCCATTGGCTAGTCCCTCTGGGTCAGTCGTAGGTGGTCAAGTAGACGAGTGAAGACGCATTGTGCCCTGTATTCCGTAGTTTAGTTTTAAGGATTAGTGTTTTGTTATTAGTTATTGTATTAAGTGCATGTCTTTTAGTGTTAGTGAAGTTGACAACAACATGTAGGTTGTGTTTCCTGATTCCGGCGTGCCACAACGCTTTAGTAAGATTTGTTTATTTTAACTGTAGTCTTGTAATTAAATGTATTAGGTTAGCTTCTTTACCTGAAGACAGAGAGTCCAGGATTTGCAGATCTCGAAACGTAGTGTTTACTGTTTTCCTTGTTTCACTGAAACGATGGTCAAATGTCCGGAAAAATCCTGTTTCCTTCACAATCCATTTCCATCGTCAAAAATAACCTTTAAACAAAGAATCATATTGTCATTCAAGTTTTAAGATTTACTCGTATTAGTTAACTTTGCAATAATTCGTCCATCAAAGAAAAAAACTATATTTTGTCAAATTTAACACTTTTAGATTTTAGGATTACATGGGAACGTATTTCTGCATACATTCGGATCAGTACATCTTTAACATTCCACCTGAATGAAAAATATTACCCCAAGTCAAATATTGAAATCCAGATCAGGGCAATCTCCCATATTCATTGTTAGGAATAAAAATAATATTTAAACAGTAGTGGTATGATTGGGGTATTTTAAAACTATCTCTTATTTATTTCTGATATATACCTGTAAAATCAGTGTGTTAATTGTTCTGAGTGTACAGTTTGTTCTTGTTGTACTGTAATAATTACTATAAAAGGTATAGCTACTATGGCACCTTAGAGTTTTCTAATAGTAAACGGCAATGTTCTAGAAGCACAAACTGCTAGGCTACAGTTTACTTACTGAATTATATATAACAAATAATACCGACTTACCTCCTTAAAATAAAATCAATTTAGTTTCGTTTCTCTTTCAGTGAAAATTATTTCCTCATTTTTCTGATGATTCAAAGTTCGTCCTCTCTTACTAGGTCAGGCTTCATTGACTAACGACATTCATCCGGAAGGGAAAGTCCTGTGAAAAAAGAACAAACAAACTCAAGTAAAAATGTTTTTTATTGTTCTAGAAAACTTAAAAAACCTAATTATGTAAAGCATAATGAAATGAAAAATATTTTTTTAATAGAGGACTGCACGCAGAAACCCCGAACGCAGTAAGAAGTCTGTTGATTTATGTTCCTAAGTACCTGCGCGATAATGAAATGTATTGTGTTTTAGAAATATTAACACTACTAGCAGTAACCCGCACACCTTTGCACAACAATTAGTAGGGTTTTCACGTGTATGAGCACTTCTGGTTCGAGTGAATTCCTATTTCATACGCGCCAATGGTGTGAGTTTGGCCTTGTTGCCCACAACCAAGAAAATGCTTAAAAAATTTTATATTTATGGCCATTGTAAATTTTAATAAGGTAATTATTTTAATAGGTTGCCTCAGGCTTTCAGTTATTAAGTATTTGTTTGCTGTAATGTAACTTAGGGACCAAAAAGGGATCTTCAGCACCTTTTTGCGAACAATATTGTCTTAAAATTCAAATTCTCTCTATCCACTGAAAATGGTTTTATTTCCGGCCATTGTAATCTAAATTCATTTTCTGGTTATCGGTAGTATCTTCGGGTTTTTTCTCAACCTGAAACTATTAATTTATCACTGTTACAGGCATATTTTGATTCCTCTAAAGATTACTTAATATTTGTAATGTTAAACAGGCTGTTACTTTTGTTGTTTTTTGCATCAGAATTTAAAGGAATAGTGCTAGCAATCTTCTGAAATCAAAACACATATCTATTAAATCGGTATTAGTTTTGAGACATTACTTTGAGACACCTAATACATTCCTAGTAGGCCAAGAAAACTATCTTTTGTTTTAAAACAGTTTGGTTTTTCGAAATTATTCTTAAACTTTAACTAGTTTATATTATTTTTTTAAGCATTAAATATTTAAATTAAACATGTAAAAACGCAACGTATTCAGAACAATTTTCTTTATTATATCACTAATAAAAATATGAATTTTCACTATAAAAAATTGTAGACTTGATCAGTAAAATAAATAAAGATAAGGGTGAGGATAAATTCCATTCATTATAAGTATAAGTTAGTACAAACAGGTGTTGACTAGAAATATGTAATTTGACTAAATGTGACCTAGTGCTTAGTTTCTTAGTTTTTTAAAAGTTCCAAACCTAATTAACCCATGAAAGTGGAAACAGTGTTAAAGCATTTTCAGCTGAATATCAATATTTCAAACTATATATATATATATAAAGTTTTCTTAATTAATATTTTTTAAAACTCAATTGTATTGATTTATAAAAAAAAGTTCTACTTACTTATTTGCAGACCAAAATCACATGGTATTCGCCAATTGGTTGTCATATTTAAGTAAATAGTCAATAACAACATAAACTTTTAACAGTAAAGAACAAATTATAAAGTACTTATTTTGGACCTATATATACAGGTTTAATTTAAATCTCAAAGTAAGATGAAAAATAATTTTATTTCATATTGTTGAATCAAAAAACTAATGTATGACAGGAAGAAATAATGAAAAGTTCTGACATTAGGACTATTTAGAGTTGACTTTTCCTGATTACAATATCAGATGTAGTATAAGTGAGCCTGATTAATCATGAAAAATACTGTATGAGGAAATTGGATCAGCTCTTATCACCAATTGAATCATCTGAATACAATCTGGCTGCCATTCATATAGTGGACGTTACAGCTGATTGCAAATGCACCAGTTTGACTGCGTTATATTCTGCTAGTATTTGTAAACATTGCAGACAACATTAACTCCTCTATTTCACATATCTAAGCCTGGACTGTAGGAAATTTATTTTTTGTTTTTGAAATCATTCTGTAAATAACTTTAAAAGATCTTGTGTGAAATAAATTTTTTCAATAATATTTTGTAGAATGTATTTTTAAACGTCTTGAATTTGTTTTGTAAATAACAATGTCATCTAAAACTAGTAAAATTAGTTCCTTGAAGGGTGTGGGAAAAGAAAGTGAAAATAATCAGGAAAAAATTTATAAGCGCAGGGAAAGTGGATGTTTAATTAATTTATTCTCCAAAAAGAAGAAATTTTTAGGATCAAGGAAGGACTCTCTTTGAAATATTATTGAGGAAAATGAGCTACACTACAACATTGATGATTTCAGCTTTAAAGCTTAATAGGGCCTAGCCCATCAACGGAAAATAATTCTATAGATAACAATAAATAGTTTTCTGTTCCGTGCTCAGGTGAAAACCCAATATTAGACTATAACTACAAAACACTGTGATAAGTCTATAAAAACACTCATCTATTTCTGATGGAGAAGTGTTATCAATCTCCAGAAACCTACTGAAACCTCGTGCTGACATTTGTGAAGAAAGGCCAAAAGATCAAATCTACAAGAATTTTCGGAATATCTTCGTCAGATTAAATATAATAAAGGAAAGAGCCGAAACTTCTCTTTTAACAAAATCTTGAAAAGGAAGCACATGAAATCAATCATGGAATATGAAGAGGGGAAATAGAACTACTGAAGGCAGATAATTTGGTCTTAAAAAGGGAAATAAAAGAAGAATAATGAAGAAACTAAGTAGTCTAAATAAAACTCAGTGTAAGTCCCTGAAACAATTATTGTTTGAAAAATATTGTAGAGTTTCTGTAAGAAAAAATTTAAACACAGTGGGGAACACAAATTTACAAAACTAGAGCATTAAAAAATAAATACTCTAACAAAAGAAAATCTCCATCTTATGAGAAAAACAATTTCAACCCTATCCAACTTCCAGATGGAGTAATTGTTAAATGGATAATAAAATACTTTGGAACAAAAACTTACCAATCTTGAAGAAAAATACTACCAAAAGGATATGATGCGAATATGAAACAGTTGTAAACATTCTGACTATTGATTTGGGACACTATAACATCTAGAAAAACAACACCCCTGAAAAAAATGAAGAAATCAAACAGAAAAAATTGGTGGAAACGAATGTGGTGCAACTAAAAAGTCAAACAAAAAACAAACATGTAACATCTAGCTCCTACATAATAAATATCACGGTACAACGAAACAGAAATTATCTCAAAAAGAGCACAGGGAAAAACCGAGATACAACAAAATAAGCCCATTCTAATAATAGGCGATTCTATTATAAAATATGTTACTGTAACAAATGCCAATGATACTGTGTTATCGAGGATCAACAGCCAATGAACTCTGTGATATAATTAAGAATATGAAGAATATTGATTCAAGCTCCAAAAACTGTTAATTTATAGCATTGCTGGAACGAATGATTTGAGTAACAGCAAATGTCCGGACGAGGTTATGGGAGACCAATGAATAAACTTAATCAAAATGTAAACAAAAAAATTAAGTTCCGACAATCCAAAATTATTATAAATAGCATTACTCCAAGTAAGAGATACTTGGTTCCTTACAATCCTGTATCGTTGCAAAATCCAAAGATATCCGGTGGCTTTGTAAAAACCTCAGGATTGGTTATTTCTTGACCCTGGACAAAGTATATTACAAATAGATATCTTGCAAGAGATTGGTCGTCCCACCTTAATCGAAGGGGCACAAAAAAGTGTTGGATAGTGTGTGCTAGCACATGTTGCATCCCCTTTGTGTGACAAAATTTATCCAACGTTGTAAAACAAGTATAATTTTTCTTCCCAAACTGCCACAAAGTGGAGGTGATTTAATCAGTAACAACGAATTGAAGTCTTCCTACAGTGGTCAGAGTAACCCAGATAACATTATCAAACTGATGTGAAACCAAGGACCTGACAAAAAACCAGCATTGTAAAATACAAACAGATGTTTCCACCTTGAAAACTATTATCTCTTAAAGAGTTACCCACCATTACCTTCATCTTCTGAATGACAACAATTCATTCCCAAATTTCTGTCATACTTTTCAACCTGTGGAAGAGGTGAAAACAAGCTGAATCTAGAGTCTTACTTCTCAGACACGTCATCATCTGATATACAACATGCCAAGGACACCAGTTCTACACAGAATCCTAGCCATGCATGAAGTGTCAAGTGAAGTGGTCAAAAAGCGTATAGTGAACGGTTTGGAATCATCATCCTCACTAGCGCTCCCATACTGCAATATTATCACCTGTGTCACTCCTATCCCTCCCCCTACCCAGAATCACGTGAGCAGGCGCCCATCCGCCCAAGAGATGTTAAGCCCTCAAGCAGATTGGTAATCCTACCTCACGCCATTAAGTCCTATTAATCTTTTTTTACGCCAATTAGCTCCAGCCAGAGTAAAGAAAAGAATTTCCTAGGGAAGGGGCATTAATGATGTAAAAAAATCCTATTGTTAAAAAAACCTGATATTAATTCCTTGCACTGAAGGATCACAAAGATGCAGAGAATCACATGTAAAACACAGAGAATGTGTGCAACAAAATAACATTGATTATTACATAAATAGTAAGAAAAAATTTAAAAATTCCTAAAAATTATTTTAATTTTAACACCATAATATTCACCACACTTACCATCTCGCCTAGATCCAGTTTTAACAAATCAAATTTAGAGGAAAATTACACAGTGAGAGGTCGTTTTTTTTCTTCTCGTAAAGGGTGCTCTTTGGGTTTGGTGGGGGGGGGAGGGGGGGGGGGGGTTAATAATTTTGGCCTCAAAAACATTATTATCTAGCAAAATTTTGGTCTTGATCCCCGATGCGTGCAGGACAATGGTAAACAGAAAAAGAGTTTGAAATGTTTGTGTAACAGAATTTAAAAATTGGGAAATTTGTTTTGTAATATCTTTTTTTGTGCTTGTATTATATAGTGTTCCCCTGACTATTGTTATGTAAACTCGTTTTCCTCTGAACACAAATTGAGAAACCCTCATTGATACTCTTTGCAATAAATACATCAATGTCGATAATTACCGCAGATCTAAACATAAAATGGTGTTTAAAAAAAGACACATATTGTTAAACTTATATTACCATAAGTTTAACAATATTCTTAAAATGCTACAGATATTGGGATTACAAAATTAGAATTTTTTCACAACTAGAGTAACTCACAATTCAAAGTACAGCCATAAGATAATTTTTATTACAAATAATAAAAGTAATAAGTTAGTTAGACAGGTGGCCTTAGCTAACCAAAATTGCGGATCACGAATGCTCATATATCTTTAAGGATAATGGACAATTCACAGTAGTCATAGAAATAACACAAAAGCAGTAATGTAGAAAGGTTTGATAAAAATGTAATTATGAATTATTTTTCAAATCATCTCAAAAAGCTGAAGAGTGGTTGGAAGTCTTATCAGGCACAGGCCCCTGTTTAGAAAAAATCAAATATGACATATTTTCCATCAAAATACATATTTTTTCTAATAATATAAAAAGAACATAAAAAAAAACTGAATTAAGTGTGAACTAGTAGAAAAAAAATGTTTAGATCCTCAAAAAACTTAAGTCTTAAACCAATCATTGATAAAAAAAGGAGATCACTAAAATCAAGGACATTACCCGAGCAACCACAGATACAAAAATATTATAAGTAACAAAATTTTAAGATCCTTCAAATAAAGCCAACAACCACTTCGGAGTATAGTTTAACTCATATTTGAGAGAATACACAACAAGGAAAATTAAACAAACATAACACTGCGCAAAGAAGGGTTTGCTAATCAGTAATTCAAGAAGGCCAAATGTTGGTGAATTTTTTTAATGATTTCTTTCATTATTAAAATTATAGTTGACAATATAATAGTACCAAATATAAAGCCATCAAAAGGATTATTCAAAGCCGCAACAAAACATCAATTACTAAATATATGAAAAAAGACATTTTCCTTCAAAACTCAGTAACTGAAAAAGAAAAAGAGAGTAGAAAAAGATCGTTCTCCTCTTTTGAAAAATAAGGTAGCTCATGCCGGTGGTAGATTAAATTTCCACATGACAGTAATTAAAGGTTCAGTAGAATTCATCAAGAAACCTCTTAACAACAATTTAATTAAAACTTCTTCTCTATATTTATCGGGGACATTTTCCCCGTCAAAATTAAAAATAATATCGAAAAGTTCATCACTCACATCTTTAAAAAAGATGAATACAAAATGAAGTATTCTTGATTATTAGACCATTGTCGATTCTACCCTCCTTGACTCCTTAGCTCAAAAAATCTTTGAATGTATTTGTTTATAATCAATTACTTAAATTTTTAGAATCCAAATTATTAGATGAAGAACAGCATGGGTTTTTACCAGGCGAAATCTAACTATTACAGACAAGGTATAGAATTCATTGAAAATATTATAAATTCAGTTGGATAGCCAGAAAAAAAGTTATAGGTATTCTCTCCTTGATTGATCACGTGTCCTTTGAACAGTGTAACTCCCATTTGCGCTCTGCTGTTGTGTTAAACTAAACTTCAAAAATTTAGGAATAGTAAAAAAAATCTAAATTGGTTTTACTTCCTATCTTAACAATAGGCAACATATACGTGGAAACACATGTTTCACAGAAAAATATCTAAAGGCAACACTTATTTAAGGAAGGTCTCAGCCCAGCCAAACAATCAAGTATGGCGATTCCCCAAGGCTCAATATTGGGACCTCCTAACTTTTTATTTGCTATCCTTGTGAGGGATAACCAAAAAAATATTAATCAATGTAAAATGTTGTATTAACTATGCCATGAATGACCACTAAATACTGGTAGTTAAATGGGCAATTCGAAGACGAAGAGATAGACATTATTCTGCCTATATGAGCTAAGCAAGCCTATTGAAGAATTCCTTAAAAAAAATCATAATCTGTTATTGAATTTTAAAAAAATAATTCCAATTTTCATAACGTTCTCGACAAAACAAAATCGGCACAAAATTCCAATTCAGAAACCATCAACTTATAAAATTGGCAATGGATTCTCAATAACACAAGGGAGAAAATTGTACCAAATTTTTTTAGTGTTTAATCATGAACAACTTTCTTGGAATAAACAATGTTAACAATGGCATTAAAATAAAATTTCATCTGGAATCTACGCCTTAACGGCGTATGTCAAAGATAATGCGACCAAAAAGTGCTGCTAAAAAAATTTACTAACGCAACTCATTCATTCACATTTAGCATATGGAATAATTATCTTATGGAGGAAGCACAAAATTTCACCAAACAAAATCATGACAAGATACTAAACAAATGCAAAAAAACAAAGCAGTTAGAATAATATTAAACACTAAACAGACGAGATTCAGTAAAAACAACCTGTTTAGTGAGCTCATAAATTCCAACAATTTATAATGGTCTTGTATCGAAACGGAGGTCAATTAAAATATGTTAAAAAAATAATTCCTTAGACAAAATTTTTAACAGTAAAGCATGACTACCATACCACGTAATAAAAATCAGCACATGACAAACATAACTTTGACGATTCTATGAAATGAAAACACAATATAATGGGGAAAAAAGTTGTGGTTTAACTGTTTACCCAAAGAAATAAAACATTACAATGAATGCAAAAATTTTGATAGTGAAATTAAAAAAATATTTCATCAAATAAAGCTTTATACTCAATTGGAGAATTATTATACAAACAATTAGTCAGAAAACTGCTTAAAAATAATCGTAAATTGTTAGTGTTAGTTTTAATATAAGTTTTAGTATTAGGTTTAGTTTTTTAGATTTTTATAGTTATTGTACAGATTGATGTTGTTACATTTAATGTAAGCTCAATTTTATGTTTTGGAATAAAGGAAAATCCTCCTCTCTCTCTAACAATAGTTATGTTTTTAAATAGTCTGCTCCTCTTGCTGCAGATTATAACACGTGATGATGGCACGTACAGTTTCTGGACGGTCACCGTTTTCTTTTCCCTCGTCCTCCACTCAACTCACACTACGTGGAACCTTAGCTAATTGTTGTTATAGTTGTATTTGCTCCGTATTACTGTTCACGTTAGGGTAAGACATGTAACCTATGTTTTAGCTCTAGCGATATCTTTTTTTTGCCACATGTAGATAAACTAATATACTTTCCCACATTTGAACATTCCAGATTAGTATTCCTGTTACAAGATGTTAAGATCAAAATTAAGTTAAATTATTCTTGAACCGTACTCTCTGATTATATCCACTGCGCAAATTTTTCGGTAGATATCAAAGTTCTCTTGCACGAATACGCTCAAGAAACGTTAAACTTCAACAGCCAGTAACCCTTTCTCTTGGAATTGGTACAATTTGATCATCAGCTGTGTCTTCACTTTCAAATTTAACAGTAGTTTTTTATGTTAGAGTATGTGTTTAGTGGGTTGGGTGATGAAAGATAAAGGAATACACCTTTTAAAAATACTAATATTTGGTTAGAAAATAAATGTTAAATGTTAAAAAATAAATACTAATGAAGGCGGGGTATTGATATTTGATATTTTTAAAAACTAATACAATCAATGTTGTGGAAAGTAGTCTGTTTTACATAGGAAGTTTAATTTTTGAATTTTGGCATCCGTCGCCTCACTAAACCTTTAAATTGGTTTTATAATCTTTGTAAGTTTTATTATCAATATCCGTATTTCCTAGTCATTGTTATACAACAGACAGGAAGTTAGAATCCCACGAGCCTCATAATTCATTGTTATAATACTAACAGATTGGAATAACTGACATTGAGAAAAAACTCAAAATGGAAAGGAAATATGTGTCAATAATGCAAGCTGGCTCCTAAAAGACTGTTGAGGTTAAAAATTGTTTATTTCTTCAACCAAAACATCAATTTCTTTCCTAAAAACTAAAAAACGTTGAATAGGTAAAACATAGATCTATATAAATAAAATACCAAAGAAGGAATCAGCACGTCCACAACCACGTGTCCACGTACCAGAACTTCGCCCGAAACTACATGCCAAATTTCAAGTTTATTGTATCAACACTAGGCAGCATCGTGTTGCTATGTTTGCAATGAACAAAATCTAAGATTTAACTCAGGTTAGTAAAAAAATGTCACTCTTCGATTTTAACTTCTTGGTATCTATTGTTACCTCGTGAGAT
>NW_025787869.1:0-13709 GCF_021130785.1 Homalodisca vitripennis
TTCCTTTAAAAGTAGTTACAATCATACCTTTAAACGCAAAATATTAATATGTGTAGTTTTAAAAAACATAGTATACACTTTCACTCTGTCTCTTATTCTGATGTGAACGTAAAGGGTCCTTAATACCACACAAGTACGAGTACTAAGAAGTACCGTTGCAGCCAAATCATATATATTAAGTTAAATTCAAAGGTAGTTTTATATATAATTATAAATTTATTAAATATTTCTGTCCTATCAATGTAGGTTTATCATTCTCTTTAAATAGTGCAATATTATCAAGAGTTTAACTTTAACTTCATGAATTTATAAGTATCGTAATTGATGAGTTTAAAAATGTTAATATGGATAAATAGAATGCCATATGATTGTGAGTTTACGTTGGTTATTTACTACACTGATTACGATATCTCATTTTTGTGATCGTAACATTAAATATTCGCTGTATTTAAAATAAATTACATTATGAGTCAATAAATATCTCAACAGTCTATGTTTATAGTTCAGCCAGGCTTATTTTTTAAAACGCAATCAAATGGTCCCCCCAAAAATAAAAAAAATTTTTTTTGGGTCATATTTATATGCCATTTGTAGACCACTATATAGAAAATAAAAACATTTACAATATTGTTGTTTATGATCACTCCAAACTTAAAATTTATAAAAAAAAAACATATCACAACCAAGCTTTTAAAAAAAAATCCTAATAATTCTATTATGTATTTGTATCCTTTTTGGCTTACTCTCAGCAGTCTTGTGTATGTTTAAGTTGATGTATTCGTCTTTACGTAATAATCCTTTATCCTACTATTGTTAACCTATAAAGTAGTAGCTGGCTTTAAAACGCATTCAACATCACTAAACATACATTATCTTTATTTTTCATTATTAAGTTGTATGTGACAGCGTTCCTGGACAAGAGAAACAGAATTTTAACATTAATTTATTGCCTACTATTATGTATTTGTGGGTATATAAATTTACAATATCATACATGAGTTAATGTGATGCCTCTATACGCAAATTAATATATATTGGCCGTTCTATAGACGACGGCGGTTACGTACATGATGTGGTTCGCGCCATACTACTCCACTACATAAATCTGCCATTTACTCCTTGCACACCTTAATCTATCTTACGTTTTTTTGTGTTATTAAACATAGAGTGTTTTATGAATGAAACTCATGCTGTATAATAAACGACTTACTATTGAAAACAAAAAAAAGTACAGTATCCCGACTTTTAGTTTTAGTGATGAGGTAAATAGAAGATATTGTGCAGATTAGACTAGGTCGAAGGGGGACCTGGGATCTCTGCTAAAATGCTGTATGAGGTGTAGGATTCATAATAAAGAACACATTGCAATTAACAAGGTTATAAATTTACTTTTTAAGTTAATGTGCTACAAAAAATTTAAAATGTAATGGATTACTATACATAAATAATTAAATTTATAGTAAAAAAAGCAGTCCCTGCAGGGCGAATTCTATCATCCGGCCATGACTTATGTCGTGTCTTGTTATATATGTTTTTCTTTATAAATTAAATAAATAATCGTGTGTCTATACTACTAATTCCACCACGCCGCACATTTTATAAAAAAACCTCTACAATTTTTCTTGAAATTTGGAACGGCAATGATAAACAAGGGGACCGCCGACCACTAATCCATTCTACACTAAATCGTACAATCAGTAGAACACACCCCCGAGGTCCTCATAGTTCTTTACATACTAAATTTAACCATCCGACATATTTGTCCTCTATGTTAAAGGATACACATAAACGATACTGTATTATTGGGTATGTGTAATTTTATGCAGTCGAAGAGGGTATAGGGAATAAAATATTATATCTTTTATTAGCCATAATGATTCTATATAGTGTTGCAAAAAAATTTTCGAAAATAGTTTGCAGCATGTGGCCGATGGCAGGTTCGATGACACTTCGTGATATTGTCAGATTTGTTGTAGGTATTTGTGACGTCTAAACATGTGGTTCCAACGACAAATGTTACTATACAACTTGACATGTAATATATTGTTCCCTGACGCGTTAGTTTACTGTGCCCGAATTGGCCAAATTTTGCACTTTTTTGAGCAACGTGGAAGACCTTGAACCTGGGAATATTGTCCTCTTAAATTTGTGCACCTCTGAATCACAACTAACAAGGGCAACTTGCAAGCTAACTGAATGTCATATTCTTATACAGGCCCTATTACCGCTTGAGTTTTTTTTATTTTTAAACGTCTTAATATTTTTATTGTAATATTTAGTGGTTCGTTTTTAATAACACATATTCTATTTTAAATTTCTGCAGGTAAAAGTGACGCCGCCTGTCTCTTGTGAATTCTAGGGTGTATGCGTAGGTGTGTGTTGTGTAATGGGCTTCAACTGTCGTGTTTTAAACTAACATAATTTAAAGTCTAGAAGTTTTTTTTTCATTGGCAGATAGAAACGAAAAATATGATGCTTACCATTGTGCTGGGCAGAAAGAAGAGAACAGTTTCACAGTTCCTACTGAATGATAGCCTTCATCGAATTCATTTTAATCTTTCTGTCTGGTGTCAGTTCGCCATAATCAGTTATCCAAAATAAGACTCTAATGTTAAAAACAATAGCTCACTTGTGGGCCATGGTCCAAATTTTACTCAACCATGACGTAACTTGTACCTCCGTATTAAAAATGAAAGAATTCTTACCCAGCCTTTCTGAATTAAATATGTACAGTTAGTTTTAGAGATACTCGAGGTTTCAGTGTCCCTCGAAGTAATTAAGCTTCACTGCCACTTACATAAGAATAAATTTGAAACTTTAAAATTTTCTATTCTAGAAATATTCAGGGACACAAAACATCTATACTAGATTATATACATAGTTTTTACGCTTCGTTGGTTTATACCGTTCGAATCCTATAATTATAATGCAAATTGTAGTGCAACTGCTAAGATGCTTAGTAAGGGACCATGTATGTTTCGTTAAACAATAGGCTTCGATTGGAAAAAAAATTCGTACTCTTACAAATAACTTGATCGACGCATGATAAAGATACATTCTATTCATTATTTGTGATATACACCAAAAGGTTTTCTGTAAGAGTTAGCGATAACTCACTTAATAGAAGCTATTTATTCCATAAAAAACCAACCCCACACACCGATTTGCACTGCCCTTATACCTATTTCTTTCGTCTCTCTGGGCCATTAAACACGAGCCGGGAAAACAAAAGATCATCCGGACAATACAAGCGCCAAGTCACGTAAATCCACAATACCGGAAATACGTCAGGTTCTCCCATTTTGTTCTATTCAACAATTCGCCCTGCCACACACTCATATTGTACTAGGCTCATATTTCGAATACGAGCTGCCCTTTTAGAACATTAATTCCGGTTCGCATAAAGGTGATTAAAGGGGTGAATACTGAAAGGTATATTCCAAATTAAATAGCCCCACCCACGCAGCTTGTTTTTTGTATAATTCCTTATCCAACTATATCATAATATGATTTCAACACATTTATAAAAAAATAGACCCTCTTTTTATCTTTACAACTCATGGATTGCTCGGTTTAAAAAATAACATAACCCACTTGCCTCAAGCACACATCCGGTCCGTTTTTTGTAATTACAAATAAGTGTATTTATATAATCCACTATTACATACATCACCTATTCAAATATCGATCAATCTGTTATAAATGTAATTAACTCGATTTATTTTTGTTTACTGTTACAACGCCTTGTATATAATTTATTATGAAAGTCTTTCGATATTCCCTGCATACTCCATTATAATGTAGAATAATGAATTGATCGATAATTGATTGTGATGATAATTACAAACAGAGGGCTAGACCAAAGCAATACATTGTCAATCAAAGTATAAGATTTTATATGGGTAATATGTTGAACACAGAATAACAAAACATTACCAACTTTCTTTCAGTATTTAAAAGTCAAGTTACATCTCTAACTCAAATTTATTTCTGTATAACACTCCATTTTTAGTATGTAGATATTGCATCCCTAATATATATTATATATATATACTATATAGATATCACCTCCTCTGACTATATATTGTATCCGACCGTATATACGTTATAGCTTTCCTGCATATATATGATTACGATATATATATACGCTATTACTAGACTTGGGATCCAATGTTCTCAACATCTTTCCGTCCGATATACAATATGCAAACATTTATCTGGTTTTTAATTGGAACGTACATAGTCATTTAGTTCTAATCACCAAGTTGTCCGTATCCTCGTTATTATTACATGTTATATTTGTTAACTCCATATTCGCTCTATTTATGGCTTACAAAAAAATCACATGTTTTGCTCGTGCTTTGATCCACTATTTGTCCCAATAAACATTGACATGTTTTTATTATCCGAAACTGCTCACCAATAAATCCGGTTTTCCGGAACACGCTAAAGAATCTAAACCCTATCCATGTAAATCGCGATAATCACTATCTTGATATCAGCCCCCCCCGTTTACACATACTTATGTGTGGTGTTTCTCCCTCTCTACACATTCGTCTTTTTTTCTCTACATTTTTCTATGAACAAATATTTTAACAATATATATTCCCTGTGTGTGATTGTTAGAGGCCAGTCACGTTGTATCACGTTGTGTTTTCTTTGTTCTTAAACGTTTTTCTAAGACACACCTCATATGACTACTATACCTGCATAACGTCCGTAATGATTCTGTTTAAAGCATAAGTTCACTCGCAAATGTACCCTTATCATCACCCTTCGGCTACTTTACTGTCTCGCCAACAGCTCCTATGGCCATCACTTTCCTTTACAAGAACCCTCATACCAACCGTTTAGATTAGGAGCAATGTATCTATTCCCTTTCACACATTGATTGTATGCCTTATTCAGGGCTCGTCTGTACATGCTCAGTACAATGTAGAAGCTGTATACATGTAGAGTACGTCCGACTCAGCTTTCAAAATACGTCGCCAACAATGGTCAACGTACGTGCTCAAAACAAGCAGGAACCCTCCCGTAATGGGCGATTTTATAAATGAAGCGTTCCAATATGTTTCCGTAATAAGTAGGACGAGATCATCTGTCCTAAAAAGCCTATGTTAGTTTAATTCTTCAATACCAAGTTTCTCTCCATTCACCATGTAGCACTGGACTCTTAATATTTTATATTCTTTCAACAATTCTAATTCAATAATTTTTATTATGAAGAAATTAAATAATAAGTATTTTCTGGGAAAATCTACAGTATGTCCCATATGACTTTTTTACTACAAACTCTATTGCTTATCGATAAACATTATGTTTTTACGTGTGTAACAGCTACTAAGATTGGATTTAGCACTCCTCCATCACAACGCTACATATACCATACAATCGTGTGTAGTACATTTCAAAGATACTAATGCTTTTTATCCTCATTAAAAACAACAACAACAACAACAACAACAAAAACCTCTCACTATTAAATATGGGACAATGTTTCGTGTTTTAAAACGTTTGGATAAATTGATTAAAATGTGCTCAAGCGAGTCTTATAATGACTCAATTTAAAGAAATAAAGTAGAGGTAAATATATGAATAAGACGAGAAATGTTGTATTACAGTTGTATAGTAAAATATCAACTGGACTGACATAAAGAAATCCTCTGAACCTCAGAACTTATTAGAATGATAAGGTTGATTAACAATTTGTGAATAACTTTATAAGATTATAAATTTATTTTAGGGAGCAGATTGTACTTATGCTTATTAAAACATTATTACAGGCTTTTATCGTGCTGTCAGAGCAATTTATGTGAAGCAAAGACGTAAAACGCCTGTATTAATGTATTGTATAGATTACGGTTTGCTTCGAGTCCTGGTTACGGATTACCCGTAGTAACAGGCACGCATGGAAGCTGACTACGTGATTGCTTGAGTTTCTGGTTACGGATACCCTAGTTTAAAGCACTCATGAACACGCAATGCATGGATGCATGTGTCGTTGGTTACGGATCCGTAGTAACACAGCACGCATGGAAACTCGACTACATGATTGCTTGGGGGGAGTTCTGGTTACGGATCCCATAGTCTTACATGCACTCATGAACAGACTGCATGGATGCATGGAGTCATGGTTACGGATCCGTGAGTAATCAAGCACGCACATGGATCTGAACTACATGAGTTGCTTGAGTTCATAGGTTATGGATCCCTAGCTATCAGCCACTCGATGAAACAGATTGCATGGGAGATGTGTCCTGGTTACGGATCCGTAGAAACTCAGCACGCATGGATATGACTACGTGATTGCTTGAAGTATCTGGTTACGGGATCCCTAGCTACCAGCACTCATGAAACAGATTGCATGGATGCATGTCTGTCCTGGATTACGGGGGATCCGTAGTAACAGCACGATTGGACTGGACTACGTGATTGCTTGAGTTCTTGTGTTACGGATCCCTAGAGCATACAGCACTCATGAACAGATTGCAGGGATGCATGTGTCATGGGTACGGATCCCGTTAGTATAGCATAGCAGACTGGACTGGACTACGTGATTGCTTGGAGTTCTGGTTACGGATCCATAGCTACAGCACTCATGAACAGATTGCATGGAATGCATGTGTCCTGGTTACGGATCCGTAGTAGTAACAGCACGCATGGACTGACCTACGTGATTGCTGAGTTCTGGTTACGGATCCTCGCCTACAGCACTCATGAACAGATCTGCATTGGATGCATTGTGTCCCTGGTTACGGATCCGTTAGTAATAGACACGCATGGACTGACTACGTGATTGCTTCTAGTTCTGGTTACGGATGCTAGTTACAGCACTCATGAAACAGACTTGCATGGATGCTCGGGAGTCTGGTTACGGATCCGTAGTAAAACAGCACACGGAGGACTAGACCACATGGAATCATTGATGTCTTGTTTGTTACGGGTTACCTCTGTTACCAGCACACATCGACAGACCACATGGATCCTTGAGGTCACTTTGAGTTCCTGGTTAGGATCACTAAGTGACAGACTGGCATTAGACTGTCCATCATAGATGCGTGGACGTACACAAAAAGTTTAAGTTCAATCTGTACTTAACAGATACAAGTACTAAGAGAAACAATGTCTATAAAAAGAATATAACTATTGTGTGGAATTAAAACTCTAGCTTATCTTAACTAGAGCACACTGTATCATCCCTGCATACTTTCGAAATAAAACCACTTGTAGGTAAAAGATTCCACTAATCACTACGTTATTTATGCAATGAACGTCGTCATTTTAGGTTCATAATACTTATTTTACATCTTATAGTTTGCTTCATTATTTCCTTTCATCACTACTCATAAAGAGCAGTTGTTTAAGTGCACTTTCTCTCTTTGAAAGGATTCTCTTCACTCTAGTCAATTATAGCTCTTTCCATCTCATTTTAATTCAGCTGACAGTTCCATTATGAATGAGTATAATTTTATTCATTATATTGACGACATCTCTAGTAATTAAAATTATTTAATAATGGTCCCGTTGTTCTTGAACACACAATAAGTTTTCTATTAAACGAATATTGTTTTCTTTTAGTCAATTAAATTATTTCAATCTTAATAACATTTTCCTTTTATCATAGACGTATGTGTTTCAGTTTGTGATTTTAATGCATGTAGGAGTAACAATTAAGAAGGATATTTTTAAGGCTAGTTTATTAACTTTTAAATATGATTATCGTCATTTTAGAATTTTTTCCCCCAATTAAAATACAGTTTTTCTTATCTTCAAACAAAAATATATAACGTTTTGCAGAGCTTAAGCCCACGAATGAGCATTACCTTATATAGTTTACATAATCATCTATGTATTTCAAGTAGGGTGTTCAAAACTTACAGTTAATTTAAAATTTTGGACTTGTAAGCTTCATTACTAAAATTATTTAACAATTACTTTTTGAACAAATTCGTTTTATATTTTGAAAAAGCTTTTGTTAAACAGTTTAATCCTAACTAAGCAGTGCATTATATTTGGCTTGATAAGCAACCAAATAAATGGTGAAATAAATGGACCTATTAACTATTATCTAGTACTCATACTAATAATAAATAGACCTATATAGAATTATTATCATGACTGCGATATAATAAACTATCGTGCTACGAAACTAAATAAATTTTTCGTTTATATTTATGAAAACATGAATATGTTATGTTTAATTATTTTATTACATTTGTACTGATAATACATTTAAAAGCCACAGATCATTGGATTTTATTAACTTATTATGAGTGATTAGAATGTTACAATACAATCTTAAATTTATAAACTAATATAAAAAATGTATAAAATTCATTAAATCGTTCTTGTTGTAAGATATTTGTTTTAAATCTCATTGCAAGAAAAAATTTAAGATTGCCATTATAAAAAAGGGAAATTTTAAAAACCGTACAGTAAGAAAATTTTCTAAATTTTTGAACCTATTATCGTTTGAGTTAAATGGTCTCAACAAACTCAGTTACTCAGTATAATCAAGAATCTGGTTTAAATAGGATTAATATAGCTTCCCGTTCCTCTGAATCAATTTATATTAAAAGTGAGGCACATTTGCTCTAGTTGCAGTTTTCAATTTTTAATTAAATATAATTAATATTGAATATTGTTAATTACATACAGGTTACGTCATAACTCAAACGGATGAATATTCAAAGGGGACTGATAATTAAGTCTGATTAGTTACATATAAAAAACAAATTGTAGTACAAATTTTTATTAAATATAAGTATTTTATGCTTTTATCGGTTTTTTATACTAGCCAATGTTTTTAAAAAACAACAATAACTGTTAAAATATGATTTTATACTATAATTAAACTTGACTGACAATTTTAAACATTGCGTATTTACACTAAAAGGTTTATAAATGCAAACCATATAACTAGTATAACTTGTAAAATTATGGCTATTTTTTTTTAAAGTATTTAAATATAAAGGAGAATGATATTAGTTAGTTTTTAGTTTTAGAAAAATAAGTTTGGATATGATTCATAATTTTAGTTTAGAGGGAAGTTTTTTTTGGACTATTTCTCCAGTTAATATTCTCCGAAATTTAATGTATTACACCTAAACATTTTATACCGCGTGTCAATTTGACCAAAGCTTTCTAGGTATTATTCACTT
The DNA here is from genome assembly GCF_021130785.1 of Homalodisca vitripennis. Taxonomy (NCBI): domain Eukaryota; kingdom Metazoa; phylum Arthropoda; class Insecta; order Hemiptera; family Cicadellidae; genus Homalodisca; species Homalodisca vitripennis. Next base: position 9,162 of record NW_025787869.1, read on the forward strand.
TAGCTTTGCATAACGCAATTTAACTTGGGAAATTTTTTTAAATAATTTTAATAGATTAGTTTAATATAAATATATTTTTAAAAGTTGAATGAAACAAGGCAGCACCTTTCAAATATTATTGTTTTTTTTTTTCATTATTACACTGAATTTAATTTTTTCAATTCAAATACTAAAAAATAAAAAAAATGTTTCACGGAAATGATTTGTTTAATAAAACCCATTATTATCTTAAAAATAGTTATTTAGGTCTTTTTTTATTATTAAATAAGATTTTAATAGTTTTAAGCTATATTGTTACTCCATGCATATTAGATATAAAAAATCGCGCCCTTAAACTTCAAATCTTTCTCATCGGGATCTTTACGCTAACATTCTCATGAATAATTTCGTGTCTTGTACCTACATTAAAACGGGGTACAGTCTTGTAGTTTATATACATTATAAGAACAACATATAGTTTTTAGTGATACGGTCGTAACCTGATAGCCTCGAGTAGGTTTCATTTTCGAACAATCTTCAAACGTATTTAAAAGAAACTGGTTTAAAAAGACTCACGGTATCAGTGAACGGCAAAGGGAGTGGTATCGCCAAAACTCATTATATATTTTTTCTAAAATAAACATTAAAAAAGCAATAATATCTGAAGGAAACAGGATTTTTCCGGACATTTGCCAACGTTCAGTGAAACAAGAAAACAGTAACACTCGTTTCGAGGATCTGCAATATGATCTTTCTTAGGTAAAGTAACTAACCTAATACATAATTACAAACTAGGTTAAAAATAAACAAAATCTTATAAAGCGTTTGTGAACGCCTAAGTCAGGAATCACAACCCTACTGTTGTTGTCTAACATCACTAACACTATAAGACATGCACTTAATACAAAAAACTATAACAAAACACTAATCATTAAAACTAAACTACGGAATACAGGTCACAATTACGTCTTCACCTGTCTACTGACCACCTACGATGACCAAAAGGGAGGGGACTAGCCAATGGCAATCGTGACGGGAGGCTAAAACAAGTTGGCGGAAATACAAGGGGGAAGGGGAAAACAGGGAAATGGGCCCCCTTTCGTTATTTATTGGTTCATGCGAGATGAAACTTCTTGAAAAACCCATATTGTGATCAGATTGGTTTATTTTAAAATATCCGATCCGTTTGATACTTTTGGTTTTCTCTTCTAGTTCATTTTTAGAATTGGCAATCCAAAGCGCCTATCTCGATGATGGTTGACTGATTGGTTGGTACTGCCTATTTAATGTATGTTGCTCAATTTAAATTTTCCCTTTTGGAAGAAAGGTGGTTCCCGATGTATTATGTGGGCTTCATCCCCAAATTCATATGATGTCTTCGACCAACATGGTGTGCAAATTTTGTACCTTTTCTGTGAAACCCTTTCTCGTGTTTTCTTTGTGTTTTTTATCCTTACGTTTAGTGGTCTTTTAGTTCGCCTATGTATTCCCCCTATTGCAGCTACATTTTATACTGTAAACACAGTATTTTGGGAATCCTGTGTTGCCATTTTTTTGGTTTTGGTTTTTACGGAGGACTTTGTCTAAGGAGTGTTGGGATGTGTTTTAAATGCGGTTCTAATTGTTGTAAACTTTCTACCTACTTTCCTAATTTTTTCCTCGATAATCCCGGGCCCACATACAGGGATTGACATAAACGCAAAATTTATCACAACTCTGTTTTTCTGACGCAGGAAATGATTTCTTCTGGTTCGTTTTGCACTTTAGATTACGAATTGAGGGTATCCATTTGCTTCTGAGATGCGATTCAATTTTTCCCCTTAAATTCTTTCTTTTAGTCCATCTTTATCTGAGCACAAGCTCTTTGCTTATCAAAACAACGAGTAGGCTACTCCTTCTTTGACAGCATTTTTGATGGTTTGGGATTGATAATTTAAATATTTTCCTGTGTGTGTTATCTTTCGAAAAAACAGTTGTCTTAAGGACATCCCTATCTCTAAATTTACACCACACATCCAAAAAAGGGAAGCTTGTTTTTGGACTTCCACTTCCATTGTGAGGCGGATGGAACTGATGAGTGAGAAATACTATTAATGTGATTCAAAAAAAAATTCCCTTGCAGGGAATTGTCTAAAGTCCTCTCTTGGACATCTTAACGCCATTCGGTAGGAAAACTCGACACAACCCCCAACTTCATCAAAAATTCCAGGGGATTTCGTTGAGAACGAGTCCCAAAATCCTCCTAAAGTTGACTGAAAACTGACAAACTGGTAAGTTTTGATGTCGAAAGTCTATTTTTACAAATGTACCAGTTCCAGAAACTCTCGGAATTATTAAATCACGTCTCAAGGAAAGACCAAACATTAAAGGATAGAAAACTATAAACTTCCCGTGCCAGTAATTATGGGAACTGTTAGAACTATGCACTCAATGCAATTATTCTGAGTTAGGAGGGTAAAAATTTTACCGTCAAGATGAGGGTGTGGCAATGGGTTCCCACTGTCTCCTATTTTCGCCCAATATTCTTTATGGAGGAATTTCGAGCGAAAAGCTTTGGCTTCAGCTTCAGTTCAAACCGAAGATTTGGTGGGGTATGTGGATGATACCTTTGTTATTTTTTCTCATGGAAGAATTGAATTAAATAATTTTTTGAATCACAGTAATAGTATTTCTCCTTCCATCCGCCTCACAATGGAAGTGGAAGTCCAAAACAAGCTTTCCCCTTTTTTGGATGGGTGTGTATTAGAGATAGGGATGTCCTTTTTAAGACAAAACTGTTTTTCGAAAGATAACACACACAGGAAAAATATTTAAAAAATTATCAATCCCAAACCATCAAAAATCTGGTCAAAAGAAGGAGTAGCCTACTCGTTGTTTGGGATGAGCAAAGAGCTTGTGCCTCAGATAAGAATGTGTTGGACTAAAATAGAATATAAGAAAAATTGAATCGGGTCTCAGAAGCAATGGATACCTCAATTCGTAATTAATAAGTGCAAACCCCGAAACCAGATGAATCTTCCTGAGTCAGAAAAACAGAAGTGTGATAAAATTTGCGTTTATGTCAATCCCTTATGTGCCGGGGATTATCGTGATGGAAAAAAAATTAGAAGAGTAGGTAAGAAAGTACAACATTAGAACCGCGATTTTAAAACACACAACACTCTTAGGACAAAGTCTCGTAAAAACAAAACCAAAAAATGGCACACAGGATTCCAAATACTGTTGTTTACAGTGATAAAATGTAGCTGCAATAGGGGAATACATAGGCGAGACAAAAGACCCACTAAACGTAAGGATAAAAGAACACAAAGAGAAAACACGAGAAAGGGTTTCACAGTAAAAGTCAAAATTTGCACACCATTGTTGGCCCCCCCCCCCCCCCCCCCCCCACCCCCCCCCCCCCCCCCCCTTGTGCCACCGTCGAAGCACCAATATATGAATTGGGATGAAGCCCAATAATACATCGGGAACCACATTTCTTCAAAAAGGAAATTAATTGACGGCAACCCATACATTAAATTGGGCAGACCAACCAATCAGTCAAACCATCAGTCGAGATTAGGCCGCTTTGGTTGCCCAATTCTAAAAAATGAAAACTAAAAAGAGAAACCAAAAGTATCAAAACGGTTTCGGATATTTGCTAATAAACCAATGCGGGAGTCACAATATGGTTTTAAGAAGTTCATCTCGCAATGAACCAAATAATAACGAAAGGGGCCCTTCCTGTTCCCCCCTTCCCTTGTATTTCCGCCATCTTGTTTTAGCCTGCCGTCACGATTGCCATTGGCTAGTCCCTCTGGTCAGTCTCGTTGGTGGTCAGTAGACGAGTGAAGACGTATTGTGACCTGTATCTCGTAGTTTTAGTTTTAATGATTAGTGTTTTGTAAAGTATTCGTATTAAGTGCATGTCTTTATTGTTTAGTGAAGTTGACAACAACAAATGTTAGGGGGTGATTCCTGACTTAGGCAAGCCACAACGCTTTAGTAAGATTCGTTTTATTTTAACCTAGTTTGTAATTTTGTATTAGGTTAGTTCTTTACCTGAAAGAAGTGATCAGATTGCAGATCTCGAAATGTTAGTGTTTACTGTTTTCTTCGTGATTTTCACTGTAACGATGGCAAATGTCCGGAAAAAATCCTTGTTTATTTACTTCACAATTCCTTCCATCGTCAAAAATAACCTTTAAGCATATTAATTATTGTCCTAGGCCCAATGACAATTATTATCTGATGCCTGTTTGTTTCACTTGTTCTGACAGCATAAAAGTAATGTTCTACTAATTTTGAGATTTTACTACCAAACCTATATTACATAATCGTCGTATATTACATAAATGAAATTAAATACTGGGATTATTTCTCTGTTTTACTGTCTTATGAAATTCTAAACACTTTAGGCACTGGGTATTTTGATGCATTAGAGTGCTCTTGCCAAGAGTCTTGATGTTATTTTTCTCCTTTGTGCTATTTTTTCAATTTCAATGAAAAATATATATAACTCCTGTGAAAAAATTAATTTACATATGATAAATTTTGTTGTCATTTTAACTAAATACATGAAAAGTTTTT
>NW_025787870.1:0-12564 GCF_021130785.1 Homalodisca vitripennis
TGAACTTACATGTTTAATAATGACTGCATTGTTAAGGAAAACAATGAAAACAAAACTTGGCAGTGTATATCGGAAACATAGTTGATAATTTAAGATGTATCCTAAACATCAGGACTGTAAGTGTACTAGCAGGGGTTGGCGAATAGATTTCTCTTTTAAGGGTCACGGGTCCATATATATACATACGATGGGCTTGTTTGTACATAAAGTCCTGGCACGGGTATAATTATTTTCATGAACGATAAACTGATATAAATAAACAAGGGATTTGGATACATCAATACTACACCTAAAAATCTACTCTTTTTGAAGGGAATTATCAGGTTTTCTGTAATAGCATGGGGACGTCCCGGAACGGAGTCAGAAGGAAATCTTAAATAGCGAGCAATAGGTCAATATGGACATCATTTTAAAGTGCTTATCTAGTCAGAGTTTAATGCCCGCAAACCGCACTCAAAAAGATTGATCCCGTACAAAATGGCGGCTGTTCAAAGATTTTACTTGGTTACATTTTATTAGTAGCCATAACACCAGTTAAAGCAAAACTGCAACCAAACGAATACTACAGCTAACTACGTACATTATTGGGCTTCGTCAGTTGTACAGAACGGTGAATTATGACTTTAATTATCCTCAAGGGTTACCAAATGTTGGTCCTAATATATTGATAACGGGGGGAAGAACCTGATAACAGTAACAATTAGAAATCTCTTGTATCTTTATGGGTCGCAGTTAGGGACTGATTCCTATTACGCCAGTCTATTGATAGTAGGCTATTCTAGTTTTATTGTTTTTTAGTGCTGTCCATCCATTTGATCAGTGCGCTTTAGTACCAAAAGAGTTTTGTCGTATTGCTTGTAGTTCTTCAACTACACCATGTCGCTTGACGAACAGTGAAACGTATAACCACTTCTTATGTATGGTTGGTTGGGGAAATAATCAGACGATCAAACGATGAAGCATGCCATTTATTTAATGAATAACTTTCACGAGAGGCCAGCCAATTTCTAGAACAAGGTAGGGAGAACTGTTCAACACTTTATGGAAACAAGGAAGTGTTTCCGATCGTCATAGGTCGCTGAAGATTTCTAATAGTTACTGTTATCAGGTTTTCCCCGTTATCAAATATATTAGGACCAAATTTGTGAGAGATAGAGTTGATAACTAATGTCATAATTCACTTCTGTACAAAATGACAAGCATAATGTAGTAGTTAGCTGCAATAGTTGTTTGGTTGACAGGTTTGCTTTACTGGGGTTATGGCATATTAATAAGAATGGGAACCAAGTAAAAATCTTTGAACAGCCGCCATTTTGTACTGGATCAAGTGTGTGTTTTGAGTGAGCGTTGCGGCATTAAAAAAAAAAAACTCTGCTAGATAAGCCCTTTAAAATGACTGTCCATATTGTCTATGCTCCTTATTTTAGATTTCCTTCTGACTCCTTGCGGGGACGTCTCCCATAATATTACAGAAAACTGATAGTTCCTTCAAAAAGTAGATTTTTAGGTGTTTTCATTTTTCCTGTAGTATTGATGTACCAAATCTTGGTTATTTATCTGTTATCGTTCAGAAAATATTATACCCGATGCAGGACTTTATGTTCACCCTGTATATACATATATGTATATATAAATATATAGTATATATATTATATAGATATATATATATATTTTCCAGATTATTTGGACTGCTTTGTTGGGCTAGGAAACAGAGTCCAATTAATTGAAAAGAATTATATTATTAACAATAATTAACACACTAGTGAAAAGTAACAAGTTATCTTCGACTTAAGCTGATGACAAATAATTAACCTAGTTTTTAACTAATACACGTAGAGGAGCTAAGATATCGAGAACGTCTGCTAATTATTAGAATACAATACAAATACATGGCTGTATTCCAGTAGAACTCACCTTAAGTATTATGATATAGAATGCTATAATTAAACGTATCTTTTTAGTTGACCTGTATCAGAAATGAATTTGATAAAGTGCAGCTTGATTGGTTTGTCAAACCGACTTAATCTTCAAGTTCATGTATCTGTCCCTTCTATCATGTCAAATTGGTCGTGCTATACCTCTACGTTGTTGTTTTTGAAGAGAAATTTGCAATAAACACTAGGTTTATGCGATACATGTATTGTTTTTCCTATCTTAAACTTTAGAACAAAATCGTACATATCGTATTGATACGCGAGGTTAGTGAGTTAGAGAGCAATTTAAATATTCTACATAACAAATTAATCAGGTAAATACGCATTATCATGTGAAAATAAAATTGGTAAAATATGGGCGCACATTGTGAAAACAGATGCTACAATATAGGCAACAGTGAGTTTACTCGTAGACAGTGAGTGTTTATGAATATGAAAATACTCACGCTGCCACATTCCCACTGTAATTTCAAGAAGCAATATTCACACGTTTATTACATTTGCCCGAAAAACATAGGAGTTAATTTTTTATCGTAAAGTTCAACACGGTGTCCCTGGAAAAACAAGGATTGTGCATGCTCGCAGCAATAAATTAAAGGTATTATAATAGTATAGTAAACACGTTCCATTTTATTTGTGATAGCAAAGGATGTATTTATTTTTATTGTAAAGGAGCTGTATTAAAATTTAATTCACTTAAAGGAATGGTTTGAAAATAAACTGCAGATGAGACGATGTGATATCTTACCACTAAGCTGAGTCATGATTGATTATATAAATAAAAAGTAATGTGTGTCTTTTAGACCTAAAACGTGTCAACAGATATGTGGTTGATTAATCGGGTACATAATATACTAAAATAAATGTTCTGAACGTTTTAGAAAGCCCGAGTGCTTTCGCCTTTACATCTAAGCTATATAAAATATATTGTAAATTCAACCTGCATAATAAGTTTTACAGTTTTAGAAACTTTTGATCTGATCTTTGAAATTAATTTCCCCAACCTTTATACCAAGCGTTCCGGGATGAGGTCTTGGAAACATGTCTGTTCTAATCTTGCCTACGGTATATTTGAGCTGTGACCTTGACCGACACGATATGTTATAATATACGCCCAATTTCTCCGTGTAAAGATTTGCCCCCTTTTCCGACCCGTGTGGACACACACATCCATGCAGCAGTTTCAACATGCGCATAGCAAAAGGGTGGACGCAACTTTATATCATGCATTCCAGACTTGCACAAGTGGGGGTACAGAACCCGAGGAGGGTTCAGTGAGGCAGAGAACGTGGCGTGAAGAAACTAATTATTGGTGACGAGAACAGGGTAACGCAGAGCCGTGATTGGTGTATACAATGCTATACAATCACGCTGATACTAGTCAGCGGTCTGAGTATTTGCTGGTGACGTAGGACGTCTGCTGATACAATACTGCACACGTGTGGACAGAAAGTTTAATCTAAGTGCGCCTATTATTGTTGCTGACTGAAGCTATTTGTTTAATTGGTTGGTTATTCCAAATGATTTTCTTCGCTGTTATTATTCTGGATGATCTATAACGTGTACTAGCCGTAATTAAACTGCCACTTATACATTAATATTACTTTCAGTTCGTTTGGGTGTTTTTTTGCCCTTTCATCACATTCTTGTGGTCAGATTAAGAAAGAAGTTCGAGACAATAGAATTTAAGCCGAGACCCTAAAAAGAAAACATTAACATGATTACGAACTTTTTCTGTTACAAGGATAGAATACGCTATTTTGGGGATTGGAACCTACCCACTTCATCAGGAGAGAAAAAGGTTTAAAAAATAAATTTTAATAATACACAAAAACATTAGGCCTAGAATAAGATATGACATGAAGGCTTAATAAAACGCTATCCGGGTTTAACTCTAAATAGGGAAACGATTGAATTTTACCTAGGGAACTAGATGTACCACACTTCCCTTACAGCTAAGATTAAGATATCTGTATGTTTCGGAAGCCACATTTATTAAGGGCCTATTTTCCCCCCTTGGATGCTTGGGTAAATAAATAATAATACAATGTGTTTACATTTGAGCTTCTAACAAAGACTAATTCTGAAGTTAGGCTCATCGCATATTTCTTTAGTAGCCATTCACATTATAATTTCGTATTTAGCGATTTCGACGCAAGACTTACGTAAATGAGGTATTTATTCGTGCCACTTTTGGGGGGGAATTATATGAAAGAGGTTCACACTAAATGAGGCTGTATGTCCCAATTAAAGATAATATCTTTCTAAGTAAGTATGCAAAACAAAATGGAATGATCGTTTCCCTGGTGCATAGCAAACAATATATTCTCCTTGGCCATTTACCACTTTAAAATAAAATGTAATCTCAAGACAATCGTTTTAACATTCTTACTACATTTAATCTGCTACAGCTTAATTAAACTTCGGTAATACCTCACATCCAAACATCCCCTAACCCCTCCATTACCCATACAAACTCCCCCTTTGCACATTTAAATCATACTCAATAAATGAGTATCGAGTATGGTGGCTGATCGACGATATGCAGTCCGGTGGTTGTTGACCCTGTACTCTGCGATGTTCAGTTTTAATAATTAGTGTTTTTTTATAGTTTTGTATTGTAAGAGCGTGTTTGTGGAGTTATTGAAGTTGACACACATCATGATAGTTTGTTTCCTGACTTAGGGGGTCATGTCCACAATGCTGTGGTATGATTTGTGTGTTTTAGCCTAGTTTGTATGTTTATGTGCTAGGATTATTTATTAACCTGAATAAGAGATCAGATTGCAGATCTCGAAACGTTGTGTTGTGTTCATATATTGTTTCACTGAGAACGATGGAAAATGTCCGGAAAATCCCTGCTTCCTTCACGTACAGTGAGTAAAGTAGCTATTAACTCGAAAACCAAAAACTCAGAAATTTAAAGTAGCGTAAAATGGTTTAATCAGGTGTATGAATTATGTGTGTGCGATCGATCCACTTTGGGACTGGAGACTTAGAGATGTATACAAAAGAGCATCGATTGAGACGTTGAGACTCTGAGTGCCACGGACTGCATCACGTAACCAATGGCCTCTGTACACGAGTCAATCAGTGGTGGACAATTGACATTGACATATCCGTCAGATGATGCGCTGACCTTCACTTCCGGCCTGACTGCCAGACCAAGTGACATCACCGTATCTTGAAATAATTTATTTGAAAACAGTGCCAAAGCATTATAACACAGAGAGGAAACATAGTAGTATTAATGCAAGTATGTACTCGCAGTACACGTGATGAACACTCTACTAAATTAATGACGCCCACACATACTAACGAGTAATTATAAACGCATACATATTCGTCTCTACACACGTACACTACAGAAATGTGTTACACAACCATTTCGTTCCATATTCTACGAAATACACAAAACCACACTCTACAATAATTAAAATTACATACGCTCTAGCTTTTCTAGGATAAAAGCGTAATCTTTTACTCTTATCTTGTATTTTAATTATCATGAAACAATATTACCTATTCATCACTAAATGTTTAATTTTTATTAGATAAATAAAAAAAAGTTTATTTTTAAGATTTTAATATTATTTTTACTTTATGACACAATTTTACACCGTACAATATTTGCTTGATTTATGTTTCAGAACTGATAACTGAACACATAGAATACAAAATATATTTTCGGAATTATTCACATCATGAAACATTTTTTTTAATGTATGTCGTTTTGATGAATGAAGAGATTACATTTCATTGTATTACTTGCTCTTATATTCTTGCGGAAAAATAGGAACTAAAATACTCCCCTTATTAGTGCTCCATGTTGTTAGTTTGTGTGTAGAAAACATTTCACTAAAATGTTTTTAAAAAGTTTGGCTTGCGTGTTAATGCTACTGAATACTAGTAATTCCTAATAGGTGTAGAAGCAACCTTGAGGCCACCTGAATTAAACTCTCCACTGTATCCATATACACACGCGATGGAGCCTAGCTCTTTTCATCACAAGAACTGTTCCTCTATAAGTGGTACCTGTATTCACCAAGACAGTAGCTAATATTAAAACCATTTGCCAACTTACCTGCCTAGAAACTGAACATCAGTTTAACTTTAAATTTTTTAAAATACCGTAGTCAATGCTGATCAAATTAGCTTGATTTTTACGTATTTTTTTGAATTTATTTTCCAACAAAATAGAAAACTCCGTTAGAGTCTCACCATGACATACTTAAAAATTTTTAGCCAGATTTAAAATAAAAAATTGTGTACGGTTTTCTTTTTTTGTTTTGAAGTACATTTTGACGATAGGGTTGTGTTTATAGAAGAAGTCTAGCCACTATCTTAAGCACATAACTTGATACGTCTTTCTCCGCCTGAGAAAGAGATCAGATTCCATGTCTCGATACCGTAGTATAACTGGTTTTCTAGTTCACTGATCGATAACAAAGTGAGAAAAATGCTGTTACTTACTTTGCACGAAATTAAATAAGTAACACATTTCAGAGATATTAAAATTGAATTATAAGAGCTCCACAGAAAACATTATTAACCATTTGCCTTTTAAGTGTTTAAATCGGCTTAAACACTGCACTATTTACAATAGGTCTTAGAAACGACAGAAACAATTATATTTTGTACGGTGCCAATATCGACTATAACACCCTCCATTTGGAAACTATATTTTTTCTCTCCAGCCCCATTAGACTTAAGAAGGTAAAATGGGGTATAATACCTCAGCACGTATTTGGTTCAGTCGTATATGGTAACTCATGGGGTTTTACGATCAAATAGTTTTGCATTTCATTTTACTGACCTAAAACATTATCAATGCTATTCCGTCAAAGTTGCGTCTCAACACTTAGCATCTGTAAACCCCTTGGCATCCAAATCCGTTTTAATGAACACTGGTCAAAGTGGGGTTTCCCAATGACGCTTTTACTTGTATCCTAAGAGTTCCAGGACCGGTTGAAATATAGAAGCACACAATGCGATAATGAACTTGAAGTTAAAAAGCACGGGAAATGCCAGCGATAAGTCACGTCTGGAATGGCTCCAGCTAAATAATTTTTTATGGTATTGAATCAAGTATTTTCATTATTATAAAAAAATGAAATGAAAATTGAAAAATATTTGTTGTCATATGTTGTTATATCTTCGTACAGTATCAGAAAAAGAACTCGTACTCAGTTCACTTGTAGTATATAAATGAATAGACTTCACGTATTACTGCAGAACATTTGTGTTTCATCACGATTTACGGAACAAATTATGTGTGAAAGCAAACAGCGCCATTTTTTCCCAGTAACCAGGTACTACCCTCCGCGGTTCAGCACTCGGTCCGAGCGGTTTTTGCGGTTCCGTTCAGGTTCAGGCGCGCCGCACGCGGAGGTAACCGCGTGGCGAACTCCTCTCGCAGAGCTTCTGGCGACTTGAGAGGCATTTAGTTTCCTTCTTTCTCCATTTAAGCGGAATGAAAATCAACTTTCCCTTCAAACATCCACAAATGTCTAGTTTGTGGTTAATTTATTTTCGTGGTTCATAATTTACAGCCTAAAATTGGTCGATGAAAGTTACTAGTACTTATGGTTTAATTTTCGACATTAAATATAACTGCGTGCTTCATTTACCATGGTATTATTTGAATATCCAGACATCCAGTAGTAAATTTAGAATATAACTCAATATTTCAAAGTTTATGTTTTCACTAAGACCGAGTTGTTAATAATATCTCAGTAATATTAATACTTAGCAATGTCATTTAGTACAACGTCCTAAAGTCCAAGCGTTAAGCAATTAGTTGCTGACTAACGCAAGTATAGTTTGCTTCCACCTAAAAAAATTGAAACTTTTTTGAAATCAAATGTATAATACTTAAGTGTAAAATAGTATACTAGTTAGATGAATTAAATTGATCAAATCAAATGTCCTATTGTACTTAAGCTTAACATTGTAAACCAATATGATGCCATTAAACATATACAGTTTAAGACAAGAACATGGACAATAAGTGACAACTGGACTAAACGAAGCTGTCTCAATTGGGTCACTCTATATTTGTGTAACACACTACAATTAAAGAATATGTTTACGGTTATATGCAAAACTAACTTGAAATTACACTTGCGTAACTAAGGGGAATATTTAGCTAATTTAGGTTGAATAAATCAGGATCCATTGTTAGTAGTATTAATAGAGGCTCTACCGGAAAGTTACTGATCCCTCTGTGATTAGTTTTGGTTTCACGTAATGCGATCTGTGTTTCCAAATAATTTCTGTCTCACCAACAGTCCCGTCATGTTCTCTATTATTTTGGAAAACACATGTTTCGTGGAATAGAGCCGATCTATGTATAAGTTAAAACTAAAGTAATTACAGTAATCCATCTATTATATACCAATATCCATACATGTTGTATAAAATAGCATGTTATTTTCATCAGACTGATAGATAACGGCTCCCTCTATCCAGACATTATACTCACTAATAAAAATATCTGTTTAAGTTAACTTAAAAATATAATCGAATCCCAAACAAACCAAATCTGTCCTAACTAAACCAAACTATTTCTTAGTAATATGTATTATGGTTAAAATAATTAATTTGACAATAGCATTTGGTCGTCTTGTATAGTAACCAATATACAGTAATGCTCGATTAATCACAATGACCAATAGCATATACATACATAGGAAATGTCTGTCCGTATAACTATACACGTTGAAACTACGCTTGTGAGAGCTACACTATCCAGAAAAATACAGCTTGTATTTCTCAAACTTAGGTCATAATAACGATCTACTCCGTAAAAACACATGTAACATGCTTGATTGTAGTGCTTTTCATGTTTAAATTAAACCACCCCGTCTACGTTGTAATAATGTAATTTTGCGGTTTATGACACTATATATGGTGTGGCCCCACAAGATGGTGTGAGATTTGGGGCGGTAATACTAAAATGTAATTACCATATCTAGAAACCAAGGCGACGCGACGCGAGAGTTTAAGTTTCGAGATTATACTGTTGGAGACCATTTATATATTGTGTGACCAATTAAGGACAGAAAATCCAAGGACATCTCGAAGCATTTGCCATTGCTAGAAGGAACAGCGCAGTTAGCCTTGCCCGGAACAAGACCCCGGATTGAAGATAACGTATCTACTGGGAAGATAGTACGGTTTTTTATCCTGTTGTGGCCACAACGTGTTTATCCCCAAAACAGTGTCCTACTTTTACTCAACTTCGGTACTTCTTAGTAATATCGACTCTTTCCTTCTATTCTTAAGACATGTTGATCCTCAAACAATTTTGAGGCAGGCACTCGCGACCAACTCTGCTCCTTGGAAATTGATGAGTTTTATGACCTCATAAAAGTGAAGTGTTATAACTTAGAAACATACTTCTCGAGGTGCAATGTTAATGTTTGTGTTTTAAAGTTTCGGGGGTGGTGGGCGCAACACTCCAGTGCTCGCTGGGATTGGTGTAACGTGAGTGCTCCCTCGCGTGGAGTGCTATTGCAACTCCAATTTATTTCGCAATTTTGGTAATTTCAATTTGCGTTTTAAGATGTAATAACATGCTCATCACACATGTAATTTACCAAAACAAAAATATGTATTTTACATTTTTCAGACACACAGCCTACTTACATAGAACATAATAATAGTAATAATTAGAATTACAGAAATGGATGAGTTGTTAACAAATAATTTTGCCTTTTCCGTGGAAAAATCAATCATCAGCTCTTAAGATAGACAATAACAAACTATAACTACTAAGCTAGAAATAAACTAAAAACTGATACATGAAGATTCTAACTTTATTTACCTATTCAGCACACTCTACACAAACACTTATTTGAAAGGTCGGGACACACCCACTTGTTGCACTTGAAAACAGGATTTCCTCGAGGTCTTGTTTTCCTTCCTCTACCGGCAGAGGTAACATCCGACCCTTAGTACAAGGCTGTTCTCAGAGGTTGAGGTTGACAAGGGTCCCCTGCGTTGTCCAGCTTCAATAGAAACTTTTCCCCTTGAGTTCTTTATCTGTTAGAGAAATCATGTCAAGGCAAACTCGATACTCAATGTGAGGTTTCATTAGTTGGAAATGACAGGTTCTTCAAAAAGTCCCAATCTGTTTACAAAAAGCAATGTTTTGGTTTGAACTTTATAGATATTCCAACGCATTAACACCTCCATCGTTGAGTATGTGGAAGAAGAGTAGTCAATGGCCAACGTCTTGAGTTCCTGGAAACATCATATTGTCGACACATTTTGTCGAGGATATCAACGACCATATTTTGTGTCCGTTTTATAAGTCGGTAACTATGACTCGCTTCTTGTCATCCCCTGTTGCTTCATTGATTGCAGCATTGGTCCAACCATAGAAGAAATCATCAAAACAGCTTTGATTTCTTTGGCACATAAGACACCAAAAGTGCAGTTTTTTCTGGAAGCCAAAAACACATACTTTTTATTTGTCTCTTTGACTCGGGTAAGAAAACTGGAGGCACTTCTCGTTTTGTTCTTTCCTCAATGTTGCTAACATAAGTTAGTTTTGAATTCATCTCGTAGTCTTAATGACTAGGGGCACAGAGCTGAACCAGTTATCACAAGTTTTATGTTCCTGTTACTTCCTTTTACAGGATCAACTAATCGTACAACCAAATCTGAAGTGTTGCTTCTAACTCGATAAGGGCCATCAGGCTGTTTACGAACAAAAACTTCCAAATTTGTAGCGTAAAAGTTTGAAGTAGATACCAAAGCAAACACTTTAATCCCATACTTAGCTGGTTTGTTGGGCATATATACTCGAAAGGGGCAGTTTCCTCTAAAAAGCCACCAACTGTTCATCTAGTGTCAGGTAATCATTTGGTTTATATGAGCTCTTGCAATTGGACACAAATTTTTCAAAGATTTCTCTGAATGCAGTGAAAATGTCAATTGATTTTCGTTCTTCTCGGCTACGAATGTCATCAAACCTGAGGCAGCGTAGTAAAAATTTAAATCGGTTCAAACTCATTGCAACGTACACTAATTCGACTCCAGTACCACTAGTGTTGTCCCACATATCAAACAAGTTCCTTCTTCCACCTTTTAGAGCACCGGCAATGTACAAAATTCCAATCAGGGCTTTCAGTTCACGAACATCTGTTGGCCTGGAATCTCTCTCTCTTTCAAAGTTGGTCCTAATTTTGGCAATATAAATATTTGTGTATTCAACAATTTTTGATATAATTTCTTCGTCAATCATATTCAAAAAAGCCTGCTCAGGTGTTTCAGCTAACCTAGCATTACCTTGCGGTCGGGTCTGTGGAAGACTGGGACGATGTTGTGCCTAGGAGTGCCGGATGTTCTTGGTGTTTGTGGGTCAATATACCATCTTGTTTCTCGATCCCTTCCTAAATAAAATTCAGGGTTTACAAATGGAACTTGCAGTGGAGCCTGTGGACAGGGTAGCGGAGATTCAACCTCTGATGTCTGTTCTTCAGGGCCTTCAATTTCTGCCACAATTTCCGAAATATCCATTTCATGAACACTAACATCTTCGGAATCAGAACGGCTTTCAACTTCAGGTCTGGCGTCATCTTGAACTTCAATATAATCAGTTTCTAGTTCATCGGGATCTTCCTCACCCACTATACAGTCAATGTCTTCCTCCGTTTCAGCTAACCAACGTCGTAACTGTTCACCGTCAGCCATTGTTATTTTCTAACACAAATACATACTTTTTAAACAGGAGAACAATGTCAAAATTAATTGCAATAAAATCACAACACACGTCACTCAGTGAAAAAAATGGAACGTGGATGCTCGCGTGGAGTGCAGTGGCAATCCAAAACTGTAGCGCTAGAGAAATAAATCGATATAAAATAGACAAGTGCGTAACGGCAGTTGCGACTAAACTGAAGTGTGCCGGGGAGTTGGGGAGAAGGTATTTGACCGCTCAAGGTCAGCAGTGCTGCCAACTGCGTTTTTTGAAGAAAAAGAAATACCTGGAGTGCTATTGCACTCCGCGCGAGCATCGGAGTGTTAAGCCCACTGCCTCCCATATATGCATACGCTCCTGGGCTCAGGTAGAATAAGGCTAAAAAAGAGTCTAACCTTCCTTTAAATTATTAACAAAGGAAGAAAAAACTGTTTTAAAAGTGTTCAACTCACGTTACACCACTTTTTAGTTACTTCTGGCACTGCAGCCTACACTTTCCAACTTAATAACTAACTGAGTAATAACTTAATAACTGAGTTACTAATGAACTGTTCACGGAGTAGCTACCCTTACAGCTCTAATATCAGTTTATGTGAGATTGTAATGGGTCTACAACTATAGCCAAACCATACGTGGACTATAATGGTTTAAATGAGTAATCACGTGCCATTGGTGTATACGATTAGACTTAGGGCGAGAGGCAAACACATTATTTTATATTTACAATCATTGAGGGCGGTCTTTTGAATAGTAAAGTAGAGGACGTTTGAAACATGTGAACCAACAAACGGAAGAATATTAGAATAAATAGATTAGACAAACTTTGTTCTTCTTTATTTGTCCCTTCCCTCTTTTTTTAATCCTATCCTTGCTACTCTGTAGAAATAAAACAACAGTAATAATTCTAAGTTTACCTTTCCC
>NW_025787871.1:0-13926 GCF_021130785.1 Homalodisca vitripennis
TTCTATGATCATCTAGCTTACAAATTAGTTTTCAAAATTAAATTGGGTTTAAAAATAAGTGAACAAACTTGAAAAATTCATTGCTTTCCATAGTGGCTCAGTTTTGGAACTAATCCGAGTATCAATGAGCCTGTAAGTGTCAGTGTATATAAATCAAATGATAAACAAAAGCATTGGTTTTAAACCCAGTCAAAATTTATAGTCAACGATTTAGAGAACATATTCCAGACACTAAAATCAAATAATCAGATCAAATTTTGCATTATATTTAATTTATACATCAAAATCATTCATAACAAAAACTAGAAATATAACTTGGAAATTTTTGAAATATAGGAGTGAAGAAGTGAAACACCAAAGAGAGTTTACAAATTCAAATGGGAGCTGTTAAACAATAGATCCCCTCGTACATTTATTGAATTATTATGGAAGTTAGCAATAAAAATCCTGTTTTAAGAAAGAATTTATGCAAATTAAAAGAAAAGTCATTACACAAAGTGCATGGGTATTATTTTCATGAAACCGACCCCCCGAATCATTTATGTCTAATATTAGATGTGGTGTTTACATTTTATCTGTTTTATTTTATTTATTTTTTGTTTAGTTTTGAGGATTGACTAAATAATGTTTACTGTGAAAGGCTTACTTTGTTTTATTTAAACATTATTTGTAATATATTTATGGTATTCCCCCCCCCCCCCCCCCCCCCCCCCCCCCCCCCCCCCCACCCCCCCCCCCCCCCCCCTCCCCCCCCCCCCCCCCCCCCCCCCCCCCCTCCCCCCCCCCCCCCCCCCCCCCCAACCCCCCCCCCCCTCGCCCATCCCACCCCACCCCCCCTCTCCCCCCGCTATTGAGTCTACATTTACAAATACTGAACGTATAAAAATCATTACAATGGTTTAAAAAAAAAAAATTAGATTTCAAACATTTTTTAATTACATTTTTTTTTAATAGCAGTCTTGCATTATATAATTTGGGTCAACATTCTCTATTTGGTGGCAGCAGGTAATTACAAATGTTTTTCACAAAAATCACCGTTTTACTCTGATAGTCGTCTCAAAAACCTTTTCCTTTGTAAATAAAAAATTCAGTATTTTGTCAATATAACTGTTTATAGTTTTCAAGTGTCATAAATAGTGGAAAACAAGTAAAAACCATGTGCCATTTACCATTCCTTGAAATTATTGAGACGAAACAACATAATTATATATCACATCCCATGTGACTGATTCCATCCATTACATAGAAACAACCATCCCCCCCCGGATTAGATTTTTGTGTTGTTGATAAAGGAACATGTGATTCTATTATGAACAAGGCATTTGCTACCAAATACAGGTAGAAAATAGACATTTTATTGCAACTAATGAGTAAGGAAATAAACAGTTTCACCTGTAAACAATTAAGAACCACATATGCTCAACTATTAAGTAAAATATTTCTAAAGTGATGTCCAAAGAAGTTTGTGATGAAAACACGTGTTTCCTGAACATTATCGATATAACGATTGCCAAACACACGAACGTTCACAATCCACAATTATAATTAATGAGTAACTAGGCAAAGCTTGTTGGCGCGTCGGCTGTATTTCCATTTACAAGCTATAGAAAAAGGCTGTAACAGTACTATTTTATTTTATGGGTTTGGCAAGCAAATTTAATATTTTAGGACAGTCGGGATATTTTAATACATCCACTGTCACTATCAATGTTTTAATAATAAACCATGATTGCTTGTCCAATGCTAACCCCGAATTAGGTTTTTTAAAACACCTTCACTGTGGCCACTGTAAATGTAAGAATAGAAAGAACATAAAGAAAACTCGAGAAAGGGTCACATAACTGAAAAGTAAAATTATTATTGTTTTTCCCAGAGAATATTCATATGAATAGTTTTAAATTTTTGGGATGAAGAGTAGGTCACAATTATACGATACATCGTGAGTGAGGGAGAGCTGTTAGTCTCCGAACTCGGAGAGGATCGGAGACCACAGCTACCCACCTCATTTTTCATTTTATAAGGGAAAATAAATAAATCCAGGCTACTATACATTAAAATTTAAAAACCCAACCCCCCAAATAACCAATAAAAAATAAATAAATAGAAAAAAATAAAATATAAAAATAATAAAAGACCCCACCACACCCTTTCCCCTACAATACCCACCCCCCGCAGTAACAAATCCATCCCAACCCTCATAACCCCCCCTCCTGGCACCCAACCCTTCAAAACAGGGCGAGACCACCCATATCTGTCAAGATTAGGCTCGCTTTGGTTATGCCAATTATTAGAAAAGGTCAACTAAAATGAAAACCAAAAATACCAAACAGTATGTTAGATCTATTTGTAATAAACCAATGCAAGAGTAAAACCAAAGTATGGTTAATTTAACAGAAGTTTCATCTAGCGTGTGAACCCCAATAATATAAAACAAAAGGACCCCACTCCCCTGTTCCCATCCTTCTTGCCTGCCATGACGATTACTATTTACTATAGGCCTCTGAGTCAGTCGTACGTGGTTGGTTGGCCAAAATGCAGACGTATTTGTGTCAAGTCTAATTAATAATATTCAACACCGCATGTGTAAAACTGATACTGACTTGACTCCCACTCACTCACAGTTTATACTAATTCAAAGCCTACTTCCAGATGAATATTAGAGACATTGAAATTTGGTACACAGATAGCTTTCCCCCACGGCTGTAACCACCAGGAAGAATCCCGAAAAAGTGTCGAGAATTTTTACAATTTTCAACCCCTCAAAAAAATTCCCAAAAAATCGCGCATTAAATCACCACCCTGTCAGGCGATTTTTTGTAAGTCCCGATAGTCGGGCAGAAGCCCGTTGGAGCATAGCTCGGGATCTGACGGAAAATTCATAGGTCAGGAATGAAAAGTGAACTACAAAAAAAATGGTCTAATGACTTTTTGCTCTATTCTTCCATGGTTTAAGACGAATCAAATGACGCTCGATTACATTATGGAAACTTCCAGAGATTTATTTCGTTATAAAATAATTGTTTCAAGCCCGATAGCGGCCCGAACCGATATGGTCGTAGCTCAAATCTGATTGACCCCATCAAATTTAAGCAAATTGCGCGAATCTACAGAAAAGTGTCCGTAATCTTTTTGCCCTATCTCGATTGGTTTGGGCCGCACGAATAATACGTGATTATGTACAATTTAATTTGTTATGATAACTTTTACGCGAAACTTTTGTTTTTGGGGGTCGATAGCGGCGAAACCATTGGGTCGGGAGGGTCAAAATAAGGACTAACGGTTATATTTTAAGAGACATATAAGATGACCTAACAAAAAAGGTCCAGTGACTTTTTACTATATTTCCCTTATGTTTGACCGCAAAACGCGATTAAGTGAAAATTATTGCGACATTTTACGCCTTACAAAATTTTACATTCCGGGCTTGATAAGCGGCTAATACGGTTTGGTCGGTAACTCAAAACAAATTTTAAAACGGGATTTAGGAAAATCAAAGAGTCGTGGATCTACAGAAAAGGTTCAGTAGACTTCGGTGAGTTGGCTGAGCGGTTAGCTAAGCGTCAATAGTAGATAGGCGACAGAGGTAATAATTTATTATGTTCACAAGGTACACTAATACCCCTCTAAAAAAGGCCCCAAAGTGTAGTCATTAACCCCCGGTAATATTAACCCTCCCGCCCCCGGAATACCCTGGGTAGGACAGATAATTCTCCTGGGTAAATTAAACCCCCTGAAGATTTTAACCCCCGGCGTAACATTTAAAACCACCCTCCCCCCACACTCGACATTTCTTGGCATGACTATTATTTAAACTCCATGAGCAAATAAAACCCACATAATAACAACTTTAAAAATACTTGACTTAGGATCAAGTTTTTTTTTATATTTACACATGAACATATTCACAATAGCTGGCCTATGCAGACTTTTCTTATAAGCTCTGTAACCCGGCTGAAACCAAAGGTCCTACTTCAAATCTGAGGGCAAAATCCCTCCTTTCAATTTTAAATTTCCCGACAAGAAAAAGGTCCAGTCACGTTTTTGTCGTATCTCTAACTGTTAAGCACAAAATGGCCTTAGAATCAAAACTTTAGATTAAAACCTGGAAAATTCAATATAAAAATATAGGTCCCTAAATTACTTATTCCAAATTCCGCTTATCCCCGAAACTTTGGCCAAACACCACCAAAAGGGGGCCTGGGGTGTGTCATTAACCCCCTAAAGTGGTAACATTTAACACCCCCCACGGAGAGTATCTGGTTATGACCAGATTATTAACCTCCTGAGTAATTTAAACCCCTGATTGGTCTTTAAACCCCTGGTTAAACATGTAAATCCCCCCAGGGACCTGGAATTTCCTGGGCATAGACCTCATGTCCAAAATTTTGTACCAATTCACCATAAATCCCCCTTATCCCCGAATTTTGCAAGCGTACATTCATGGGGGCCTGGGGGCGTAGCCCCCTTAGCGAGCCGAAGGCGAGTCTAATATATATACAAAACCCGCATGTGGTAAACTGACTGACTGAACTCACCTTGCACTCACGTTATACTTAATTCTAACCTACTGTCCAGATGGAGTTAGAGACTTGAAATTTGGTACACAGATAGCTTTCCACGTTGTAACACACCCAGGAAAATCCCGAGAAAAAGTGGAGAATTTTTCATTTTCAGACTCCCTCAAAAAAATTCCCAAAAAATCGCGCTCCACACCCCCCCATTTTATTTTTATATTCTTCACCCCCTGCAGGACCATTTTTTGTAAGCCCGATAGCGGGCCTGGAAACCGTTGGAGCTAGCTCGGATTCTGACGGAAAATTCATGGTCAGGACCTTCCATGAAGGTGAACACCCACCCCCCCCCCCTACCAAAAAGGTCTACATGACTTTTTGCTCTATCTTTATGGTTAATCTCTGCGACAAAACCGACTCGAACCATATTGAAATTCCAGAGATTTTTTTTCGATAAAAATAATGTATCAAGCCCACCATGATAGCCGGACCTGCAACCGTTTGGTCCGTAGCTCAAATTACTAATTGACCCAATACATCCACCCCCAAATTAGCAAATTGCAACTCACCGATGTCTACAGAAAAGGTCACAGTCAATCTAAATTCCTGGCACTCTATCTTCGATTTGGTTTGGCCGAAAAAAACGTGAATTATGTACCAAAATTTTGTTGTAAAACTCGGTTTACGCGACTCCCCCCCCCCCCCCCCCCCCCCCCCCCCCCCCCCCCCCCCCAAAAAACCCCCCCCCCCCCCCCCACCTCCCCCCCCCCCCCCCCCCCCCCCCCCCCCCCCCCCCCCCCCCCCCCCCCCAAACCACCCCCCCCCCACCCCCCCCCCCCCCCACCTCCCCCCCCCACACCCCCCCCCCCCCCCCCCCCCCCCCCCCCCCCCCCCCCCCCCCCCCCCCCCCCCCCCCCCCCCCCCCCCCCCCCCCTCCCCCAGCCCACACCCCCCCCACCCCCACACACACACCCCCCCCCCCCCCCCCACACACAACACACCCACAAAACACACACACACACACACAACAAACAACACCCTCCCACACCAACCACCACACCCAACACACCCCCCCCCCCCAAATATCACACACACGCACATCACAACACCCTCAACACAAAATAATTCACCACACACACACACAGCAGACACACACCACACTCCACACACACACACACACAAACACACGCCACACAAACACAACTTTTGTTTTTGGGGTCGATAGCGGCGAAAAGTCCCGAACTTGGTCGGAGGTCAAAAAATAAGACTAACGTTTTTATTTTAGGAAATAAGATGACACTAGACAAAAAAAGGTCCAGTGACTTTTTACTAATATTTCCTCCTTAGTTTTCGGTTTAGACCGCAAAACTGCGATTAAGAGAAAATATTGGTACATATTTTCGCCTAAAAATTTTGACATTCCGAGGCTTGATAGCGCTAAACGGTTGGTGTTCGTAACTCAAAACAAATTTTAAACGGGATTTAGGAAATCACGTGATCTATCAGAAAATTCAGTGGTACTTCGGGAGTTGGCTGAGCGTCTAGCTAAGCGTCAATAGTAGATAGGGACAGAGGAATATTTATTATGTTTCCACAGACAACAATACCCTCTAAAAAAGGCCCAAGTGTGGTCATTAAACCCCGGTAATATTTTAACCCTCCCCCCCCGGAATACCCCTTGGTTAAGGATTCAGATAATCTCCTGGGTAAAATTAAACCCCCTGAAGATTTAACCCCCCTGGGATAACATTTATACCCCCCCCCCCCACCCAACCCGATATTTCTTGGCGATGACTATATAAACTGCCTCGAGTCAAACATAAAACCCACTAAACAACTTACAAAAATACGGAACTTAGGATCAAGTTTTTTTATTTATATTTACCAACTGCAACATATTCACAATAGCTGGCCTATGCAGACTTTTTCTTATAAAGGCTCATGTTACCGGGCTAAACCAAAGGTCCTACTTCTCAAAATCTGAGGGCAAAATCCTCCTTCAATTTTTAAATTTCGACAAGAAAGGTCCCAGTCACTTTTTGTCGTATCCTCTAACGGTTAAAGGCCACAAAAATGGCCTTAGAATCAATAACTTTTGATATTAAAGAACATGGGAAAAATTTCAATAAAATAGGTCTGAATACTTTTCCAAATTCCGCTTAATCCCCCCGAATTTGGCCAACAACCCACAAAAGGGGGCCTGGGGTGTGAGTCCCAATTAACCCCCGGTAACATTAACGCCCCAACCCTCCCCCCCCCACGGAAGTTATTCTGGGTATGTGACCAGATAACCTCCTGAGTAATTTAAAAAAAACCCCTCTGAATGTATGTCTTACAAACCCCCTGGTAAACATGAAATCCCCCCAGGGAATTTCCTGGCATGACCTCATGTCCAAATTGTTACCAATCACAAAATCCCCCTTATCCCCGAATTTGCAAGCGTACATCATGGGGGCCTGGGGCGTTAGCCCCCCCAGCGAGCCGAAAGGCGAGTTTTTTTTATTAAGTGCATGTTTTAGAGTTAGCTTGAAGTTAACACACAACAATGGTTGGTTGTGATTCCTGACTTAAAAAGCATCCCCTCACATGCTCCTGGTATAGAGTTGTTTGATTTTAACCTACAGCATTTGTTTATTATGTGTTAGGTTAG
This sequence comes from Homalodisca vitripennis, assembly GCF_021130785.1. Taxonomy (NCBI): domain Eukaryota; kingdom Metazoa; phylum Arthropoda; class Insecta; order Hemiptera; family Cicadellidae; genus Homalodisca; species Homalodisca vitripennis. The sequence goes on from NW_025787871.1 coordinate 7,162, forward strand.
TTTATTTTACCTGAAGAAGAGGATACAGATTGGGCAGATCTCGAAACGTTAGTGTTACTGATTTTTTTGTTTCACTGAACCTCGAACAAACGAGTTTCTGTAACTGTTATTCTTGGACTTCTCATAAAACAATGTTGATAATGGTATTTACAACATGGACACCTTTTCCGTTAATTAACCAACAATGCCTTTGTTCTTTGGGTTTATAATATTTATAACTCTTAAGCATTTAGTGGTCAGCTTTTTGATATTTTATATGTTAGCTGATTCATGTACAACCTTAAAGGATGTTTTTCACTCGCCACCATCCACGCCATCTTCGGTACTACCTCCTGCTGAATGGCTTGTTTTGTATGATTTTTTTATGGAATGAGCAGCCAAAAATATTAAAAACTTAACAAACTTCAGTGCCGAAAATCTTACGCTACTTGACAATGTCTAGATGAGGACTCTGGCACTATAAGGATTCGAAAAAAGCACTGGTGGTCAATTAATCGGCAAAAATGGTTCACAAGTTTGGAGTTCGTGCATGAGGAAAACTAAGAACGCATGAAAACGCAAAATAAAAATAATCGCGCTCCGCTGTATTGAAAATCTGTATTAGCACATTATTTAGGCAGTTCTCCACATCAGTTTGGTTTACAGACCCCATGAGTAGCGAGGAGGAAGACGGACAGTAGGGGAGTGTGGTCGGGCAACCAAGCCTGTCTCACACTCATCTCCCACGTATACAAGCAGTTGTGAGACAGGAGAACCGACCGGCGCAGCTTACGCAGCGCGGGACTACCCAGTGCCGCACTGCCCCGCGGAGAGGGTAACTTGGGTTGGCACTGTACTCGATGGGGGGCAAGGGTGGACAGCGAGGTGGGGAGCGCGGGTATTCCTCGGGCAACGGATAGGCGGACTGGAGGAACGCAAGGAGGTGTCCAACGTCCCCCACACACAGAGCAGCTGCACGCACACGTGATCCTGCTTGTTGCGTTGGGGTCCAGGCTCAACCTGTCGACAGCACACCACTGAGTGTTGCTATACGCATCAAAGCAAATAAGGCTATAATTTAGAATATAAAAGACTATATTCTTTTGTGATTTTTTATTTTGCGCACAAATAAAGTAACTACACAACATAAAGATAAATAAATATTGAGTGATTATATATATATTATATAAGGGTTATCCAGAAAGTAACAGATGATTTGGGACTATCACGTACACAAACCGAAGCCGCCATCTTGGGGTAAAAAGATTTCTAATAATTAAGACTTTGTTCACAAACCTTAAACAACCAATCCACCACTTTGGTGACCTTTATGTGGAATTGAATAAGTGAAAGCAGAGTGTATTGGGTAATTAGTTTTTTAATTTTCTGCATCAATTCTCAGGAAGACGACTAAAGTGGTCCCATCTTAGTTGCTTAACGAATTGTTAACAAAAACAATAAGAAATTCCTGTAATTTGCAATTTTTATGTAAAAACGTATTCCCCAAATTTAACAAAATTTAGCTTTATGGTACTGTAGTAGAGAAACTTGGGTAAATAAGACAAAATGTAGCAATAAATGTAAACGTGTATGAAATAAAAATGGCTACTGTTTATAAAGCAGTAATAATGACTTAAACGAAAATGTGTGTCTTCAAAGGCTAGGTTGCTTAAAGCCTCACCAGAGGCAATGAGATACCTGCCCAGACACGACAAATTGAAGCGGTCCTGGATACACTCCTCTGGGGCAGTGGAGGTGAGTGAGAACAGCCTCCTCTAAGTGCAATGAAGCTTTCTAGGAACAAATGTAATAAATGCTACCTCCCTTAGAAGGCCACATGAAGATATTGCAAGTATTGCCTGAGGCTGAAATGCTACCCAAAGGTGTCAGACGCAATGGATAAGATATACTCCTTTTGACGAACGCCATATATGGTCTCTTATCAGGAAGTAGGGAGAAATTGATTAACAACGAGGCCTACCGCACAAAAGGAGTCCCTGAAGTTCTACACAGATGGTGTCACTATGCCTTGACTCTAGGGCAAGATACAAGAATACACGTGACCAGGAGTCGACATGGTTATGCCCCAGTAAACATGCCACAATTTTTCAGGTGGAGGTTCATGGCAATAGACTCATGTTTCCAGAAGACTCACATAAATGAGGACAAAAGGATAAAAATACTCAGGCTGCACTAAAGGCACTCGATACCTGTTCTTTTAATTCCAAAAGTGGTCTAAGAATGTAAGAATGCTCTAGCAGAGCTTGCATTGAAATATCAGAGTAACACTATCGGTTGGGAACCGGGACATGAAGGCATTCACGGGAAATGGAAAAAGCAGACCTCGCTAACAAGGGAGTGGAATGCCACAATGGTAGGGCCTGAGTCAGGTTGCGGGATAGCCTTCTCCAACATTAAAGCTTTGGTCAAAGATTGGGATAAGAGGATAAAAAACATCAATTGGAGTAGAGCCTCAGGATTAAGTCTATCCAAAATGTTTATCTCTCCTTACATTAAAGGGTGGACAGCTCTCTCAGATTCAGAATAAGGAGGATTTAAAACTAATATTAGGAATGTTGACAGGACACCATCTTATGAAGGTAGGCCTTAGCCAGGGACTAACGAAATGTAGGACTGTGGAGATGTGAGGAATCAGCAGAGCATAATTTGTATAGATTGTCCTGCCATCTTAGAAAACTCGGAAAAGATACCTGGGAGCATATCTACTCAGCACTCAGAGGGATATTAGAGAACAGGAGGCCCTGAAATCTGGATTCGTTTTTTGCAAAAGCCATCGGACTTTGAGTACACAAAATTAAAGTAGAGGGGCAGGGCGCCAAAGGTCCTATCAGACTAAGCAACGGGGGACAAAACTGTTCCTTTTCCCTGAGGAAGGAAAAAAAAAACCAATTGCCACTTTGTGATGTTTATGGGAATTGAATGAGTGAAGCAGAGGTGACATAAGTATTATAATTTTTTAATTTTTTTGCACCAAATTTTCAGGAACGGAACGACGATTTGTAGTCAGTGGTCCATATATGCAATTTTATGTAAAACGTTTTCCCCAAATTTAACATAATTTACTTTATGGTTACTGTTGTGGAGAAACTTGATAAATAAACACAAATGTAGCAATAAATGTAAACGTGAGTACTGTACAAAATAAAAACGGCTAATGTTATGAAACAGCCAATAATGACATCAACAGAAAATGTGTTTCAGGCCGATAATTATAACATCACAAAATAATAGAGGAAAATATTGTTTCTTTTTTTTCCGTAATCTTAGCAAGATCCTGCAGAGCGAATTTGTGTTATCCCCTGATGGTACACACATGCACTATGCGGTGCTGTAAACTGAAAGAGGTTAGACTCACAAAGATTAATTCAAAAAGGGTTAGACATTTAACCTCCTTACCGAAACTGATAATAAGGGAAACATAAGTCTTCAAATGCGTAAAGCTGGAATTGACCTTTCCACACAATGGTAGTTAAACAATACAGAGACTAATCCTACTTTTTAAAGCGATCAACCATTTCAAACAATTGTACAAGGAGATAACTTCTTAAGAACATTAGTTTTTATTATAGACGCCATGAGACTATGAGTATGTTCCAGTACACTATCAGACAGAAGATTAAAGATGTGCAAAAGTGGGTTCCAGAAAACATGATTGACAGTGCTTTTCCATATCTATTATATACTATATATAATCAAAAATGAATGTATTGATATGTTTGATCCTTTCATGGAATCGGTGAACTATTGGGACCGATCATGATGAAAAAATTTGTACGTAATATGTATTTTTCCACGGGAGAAGGTTTATAAGCTATGCCCCATCCCTTTCCCGATTCAGGATTCCGCCCCACTGGTTACAGAAATACCCATAAGAAATGCATTGCAGCAATAAATTATGTTAACGTCTTATCAAATTTTTAATCAGCTGATTCTTTGTAAACATATATTACACTTATAGTTTTAAAGCATAGAGTAAGGCTTAAGAGAAACGGACTCAAATTTTGTTTTAAAAACTGTTTCTGCAATCAATGTTAAAAACTAGACTTTACTATCCAGATAATTACATTTCAAATTTGACGTAAAAATTCACCTTTAACTGCAATTTTTATATTATATAAACCATGCTCATGCTTGATCAGGAAGTGCATGCAGATATCATAATGACTATCTTACGTTGGCTACAAAATATATAAGATTGTTTATTAAATCAACATTAGTTGTTTTTTTTGGACTCAGAAAGTAGGGTTCTCAAAACTCCGTGTGTACTTATTCTCTCGATCGAGACAACAAAGCAAGCTCAATCGTGGCATCGGAGATATAAAACTAATTTAATCTAAAATTTTTTATAGTAAAAAAAAAAAATTTACAAAGTAATATAAGGACTTCGGTTCTTAAGATTTGCGTGCGAGGGAAGAGAAAGTAAGAAGAAGAGGAAAGACAGATTTAGACGTGGTAAACAGCTAGATAGAGGCTAGGAATATTGGTACATACCTTTCTAATACGCCCACGAGGCTCACGATGGAACGACTTATCAATATCTCAGCAAAGTTTTTTTTTTTTGAATGTTGATAGAAAAAGAATAAGTGGAATATAGTGTACTGTTACTTCAACGGGAAATTGCGTGCGAAGCCGCGGGCAACTTTTGCAAAAAATTATTGAAATGCGCAGCAGAAGCGCGCCGGGCACCGATAGTATATATATAAAAATGAATGTTTTGTGTGATTGTCCTTTTATGGGAGAATCGCAAAATATAGGGGACAGGCCATTATGAAAATTTGTATGTCTACGTATTTTCCCACGGAGGAAGGTTTTTATAAGCTATGGCCCATTGGATGTAACTCAACCACCACGCGGTGCATGCAAAAGAATAAAAGGTTTAAAAGAGCCTACCCACTATAAAAATCTGCAAATTACGAGACAGTTACGTATATTACATAGCCAAATACTATTTTTGTAAGGCACTTACGTTATTATGTAAATTTGTCTTCAAGATACATTTCTGATTGAACTTTTAAGTTTGAGTGCTAGACTTACATTATAAAGAAAGTTCATGTACGTGCACAATGGCTATAAAACATAAACAGATTTTCTTGATCGGTTGGGCAACAAGGCAAACTCTACATCGGCATTGTAAATATAATTCAATTAAACCAGAAGTTCACATTACACGGCAAAGCTTACTGAAAAGCGTTGGAAAGCTGGTGGGAAACAGCTAGTTAAAGATAATCACACAACCAGAGGCCCATTTTGCGGTTGTATAACTATACAACCTAATTTCCCTTAAAAATCGGTAGTAGAGAAATTTCCTCTATAAAAGAAATAAATCTTTCAGCGATAATTAAGGTTGGAGGTTCAAAATGGGGGGTAATCAAAGAGGTTAAAATATAAAATTAATTTTTTTTCTCAAATCTATTTTTCTTAGCTTTACACCACATTAAGCCAACTGTCAGACACATAAAATACGAAGACTTTTTTTTTTTTTGAAAAAGAACTGGTCTACTGGAGCATCCGTTTTACCAACTGGAAAGAATTGTATGAATGGGAGTAATAAACAATGATAGTCTAACCTGTTTTATATTAAATTGACAAAATTTTCCATAACTAGACTTCCATGACCCTTGTTATTATCTCTATGCATAATGTACAACTGGAATGTTAAAATAAAAATAAAAATAAATATTAAATCTACATCAGTTATCCGTACATATGGAATAGTTGCAGTGGTAAGTTACTTTTATAAAGTTGTAATGGTCGTGATAAAATTATTATTTATGTGTCTGCCAGTTGGTGTTTTGGGCTATTAATCTGAGAAAGAAAAAAACTGTTTATAATTTTTAACTCTTTCGATATCCTCCCATTTTGGACGTCCACCTAAACTAGCAAAGCTGGCAACTGATTTCTTCCTAAAGGAAATTCCTCTATCAATTTAAGAAAAAAAAAAAAAAAAAAAAACTGCAAATTGACTCTCAACTCAGTTTTTGAGATATTATTTGTATTCAAAATGCTGCACAATTTACCTTAAACCTTTGGTCAAGTCTGGCTATTTCTCCTTGCAGGACTTCAGGAATATCATCCACTGGCTCCTCTAACTTTTTCTTCTTCAAGGGAGGTGGCAACATCCTAAACATTCCAGACAAGGTTTACTCTGATGTTTTAGATCTTCACACAACTACAATGTATGGTGCTTTATTATCATTGATTATCTTTGCATTGAGATGTGGATAAAGATGTAACATTGACTGAAACTCATGACACATACCGATTATAATATATCAAATAATAATTTAACTTAACAGCAAAGTAATGCAACAGTCCAAGCAACAAAATGCATTCACAATTAACAAGGAAAAATGTATTGTATAAAATATACAGATATAGAATTTTTTTTAATAGAGAGTCCAAACATACAGGTCACAGTAAAAAAAAACATACAGTTACAAATATCTTGTAATAAAAGTAAATACCATATTTTCACATAATTTTAATATGAATTTATTTAATCTGAATTAAAGAATGTATAACCCATGATAACTTGAATAAATGTTATAATTCATAAAACTTTTCACGCATTATACTATAAAATGAAATTATACAAATTAACACTTCAAAGACCATCAGGTAACACAAAAAGGAAATAAAAAATATATACTACAGGATTTTATTACATTTTTTTTTATAGATGCAGGCAAATCACATGTCATGTATTCCACATTTTTAAATTTTACATATTAAAAAGAGACTTTGAGAATAAACGTCTTTTACTTG
>NW_025787872.1:0-12227 GCF_021130785.1 Homalodisca vitripennis
GCTCAGCCAAACTCCATGGTGTGACTTGCATTATTATCAAAATTGATGTTGCTGAGGTAAAAATTAAGTTTCATGTAAAATTTCATGTCTATAAATCAGTTCGTTCTCGCGACACCGCGACACCATGTGGCAAACAGAAACCTAGATAGACAGACCTTAAATGTTTTGAACCATTTAGTAACACTTTTCCCGCCAATAAAAATATAACTGTTATATTTTAAAATTTTTTTAAAATAGTTTTCTGCAATTTTATTCCTGAAAATTTTACTTTAATCCTTGGGACAGCTCATATGCGTTGTGGTTCTGTAGATTTATCATTAAAAAACATCCTTACATAACCGGTTTTAAATCTGGTGCTATGAATTCATAGTGATGTTTAGTCTTTTTTGAATTCCTAGGAGGTACGGTGATTTCAGGTAAAACAAATTTCATACAAAATCTATTGTGGTTAATTCATGGATGGATGGTCCCACAGTAATTTTGGTTCTCTGTATGTATGTGTATGTAATACCTGGTTAACTGATTATTTGGGGAGTTGGTTATTTACCACCTTGGGCCATTCATATGTGAACAATTCTTATAACGTAACTTACCAAAAAAATTATTTAGATCGTTCTTCACATTAATTTTTGCTTTATGAGATTATGAAGATTTAAAAAAGATAATTACACGGGACGCCTGCTGTCTAGTAAGTTTTAAATTATATTTACTCTAGTACACACACACACATATCATCTAGGCGATCACCTAGACACTCTTAGGCTGGTACATCAAAATGCCCAGGGTATTATGCCTAAAGGGCCCCAGATTGAGGTTATGGTGGATTTGCTCTCGCCTCAAATCCTATGTTTCTCAGAACACTTTCTGAGGAGAATCAGAGAGAATATTTTTGTTTTGTCTGGGTTTAGGGTCGTGTCCAGTTATTGTCGGTCCGTTAAGGGGCGAGGTGGCGTGTGCATCTTGGTTCACGAGGGTCTGAGGCATTGTCATGCTGTTGCCCGTTTCGAGATTTTGCAAGGAGGGCTCTTGTGAGCTGGCCTGTGTGTTCAGTGGATTTAAGCGGTTCTCAATATTTAGTTATCTTGTTTACAGACCTCCACATTCAGTTTTCAGTAACATTGAATTGTTCTTTAATTCTTTAACTGATTGTCTTAATTCTATTTTGAAATCTGGCGTAAGGGTCCTTATTGCTGGTGATTTTAATGTTGACATGTGTTCTGATAATAAAAACTCCCAGACAACTGTCTCATCTCATTACTTCTTTTGGGCTTAGAGATACAGTAAAATCGTATACCAGGGAGTTTAATGGGTCTACGTCACTAATTGACAACATCTTTACGAACATCAATCCAAGTGAGCTGGTCACTCAAGTTGTCATAAGGGCAGTATCGGACCACCATGCTCAGGTTGGTGATCTAAAGGGGTTAATGTGTCTCCTATGAAAAATATCCTAAGTTCAAACTCAAACGTCAAATTTCAGATAACAGCACCCATGTTTTAAGACACTTGTTGGCAAATGAAATGTGGGCTAATGTTCTTAGTGTCAAGATGTGAACTCCAAGTTCTCACTTTTCCTATCTATTTTTTTCATATTATTTTAATTTAATTGCTCCTATAAAGAAGGTAAAATACCAAAAAAACCAAATCTTTTACAAAGGTGGTGTTCAATAAAGATTTGCTTCAGCTCCAAGAGAAGGTGATCACTAGTATTCTCTGACGAAACACCTTGGTTCTGGACACCCCTTGCGAAAATCTTACCGTGATCTTAAGAAACAGTTTCGGACTAGGTTCGCTCTGCTAAGGCTGGGTTGGTTTATAAACACATCACAAAGGCCAAGACAAAAAAGGGCCGTTTGGAACATCATTAAGGACATTCAGCCCAACAAAAAGTCCAAGGATTTTACCTGTTACTCCATTTAAAAATGAAAGTGGTTCCTTAGTGGTCGATCCGACTGTTATCTCATGTCAGTTTAATTCTTTCTTCACCCAGATGGGCGAACTCTTGGGGGGCGGTTCTTGGAATGTTGACGACCCACAACGAGTGTGTCATGCGATGCGGACGGGTTTTACCTTCATTTTCCTGTGGCCAACAGATGTTCGGGAAGTAATCGCGTGGGAAAATCCTTAAAGCCCGGCCACACCTCAGGAGTGATGGGATGTCTTCTAGCCTTCTGAAGGATGTTGCTGAGCAGCTGGCTTGGCCTTTGGCCCACATTGCGAATGCTTTCCTTCGAAAGTGGTGTATTTCCATGTATTCTAAAGCAAGCAATAGTTAAACCCTACTGAAAAAGGGAAGCCCATATGACATCGAAAACTATAGGCCCATATCTTCCCATCAACGTTTTTAAAGTCTTGGAAAAAAATGTATCTTGTTCGTTTTTTGTCGTTTTTATGCATAATAATGTCATTTTTGAAAAGCAATTTGGCTTCAGACGTGGCTTCTCGACACTTGATGCCGTTTTTGATTTCATCAATCATGTTTCTATTGCCTTGGATGAACGTCAGCATTCGTTTGGTGTTTTCTTGGATCTCCCAAAAGCGTTCGATGTTGTCAATCATGGGCTCTTGTTATGCAAACTACAGAACCTTGGAATTAGGGGTGCCGCATTTGACTGGGTGTCTTATATTTGATGGGGCGTAGCCAGGTAGTTGAAAAATTTCCCTTTGTTGACCACTCTGGTTGCTTGAGTCATCGAGTAATCCTCTGTGAAAACAGTGAAGTCAGGGGTACCCAAGGCTCTGTCCTTGCCCAGTCTTATTCCTATTATTTGTTAATGGACATCTCATCTAGTGTGGGCGGAGGAAATCTGTGCTTATTTGCTGACGACACATTTTCAATATGTCACATAAAAATAGGGAAAACTGGAATATGATATTTTTGTACAAGGCAGCTGTCTTCTTCAATGGATGGAAGAAAATCACCTTACTGTGAACACTGCAAAGACGACATTCCCGGTTTTTAATATTAGAGCACCCATGAATGGTGATAGTGGAAGTTCATCCATTATTTTTTGGCGATTCCGTTATTAACTCGTCACAATTTACAAACTTCTTGGGTGTGGGTTTTGGGCTCAAGCCTGAACTTTCACCTTCACATGGACAAGGTGTGTGGGGAAATTATGCAGCGGCATATTTTTATTACGTAGACTCTCCAGTTTTTCTAGTACTGAAAATTTTTTCTGGCTGGCTATTATGGGTGCATTTACCCACATCTTGCTTTTGGACTTCCAATAGGGGCTCTAAAAAACACAAAGCCCCCTATACATCTTTCGTTTGCAGAAGAAATCTTAAGGATTGTTTGGGGCTGGCAAGAAGTCAATCATGCGGGGGTTTTTTTCCGTTCAAACAAAATTCTTACATTCCCAAGCCTATACTTACTTGAAACCTTAACCTTTTTTAAAGAAAAATATGCACATTTTTACCTCTAAATTTTCCTACTCATTACAATTTAAAGGGAAACCCCATCTGTATCCCTGTACCAAAACACCGTCCCTCATTTTTTGAAAACCAGTTATTTTTTTCAGCAATCAAATTATTTAATGGGTCTCCCACTGGAAATAAAAGCAGAAACTTTTGGGTTAGCAAATTTAAAAAAAAAGACTTAAGTGTTTTTTGATTGAGGGGAGATTTTTTACTCTGTAAGAGATTATCTAATGTACAAATAAAAATTTTTTAAATTTTATTTTATCTTTTGTTTTTATTATTATTTTTTAAATTATTGACCATTGTCATGAAAATTTTAAATTTGGGTTAATTGACAAACAAACACTTTGACTTTGACTTTGACTTTGATCATGGTATTTTTTATTAAATACGCAAGTTAGTTTTAAAATTTTCACGATACACGCATGCACATGCCTGGTTGAAATCCTATGATTAAGTTTGGAGATTTTGGGAATTGGTCTAAATGAAAAATTAATTTCCCCCACATGATACGAGAGCCTTTTCAAATCGAGAAAATTTTTTTTTTAAATTTAGAACTCAAAAATTGGGGACTTACATTTTAGCCAAAGATTATACAAGAAGGGAAATATTAGGGGATAACACTTCCCAAAAAGTTTTACTATTTTTTTAGGTTTGCTTTAAGCTTTAGTGTATACAAATATTGTTATTTGGTAAGAAAGGATATATTCCATTGACTTTTCCCAAAACCATAGCACTCACCCTTAATTCTCATTCACTTAAAATGAATATTAATTAATAAATTTTATTTTGTGGAGAATAGTCATTAGTTTGTAGGAAATCCCTCTTGAAAACGCTAAGTTTTTTCAGTAGACAAATTCATATGGCCATTGGCCAAAGCATTTATTTTCAATGTTTTTCATGTAAAGTAGGTAAGGGATTTTTAAGTATTTTTAAAGTACATTGTTAACAGTTCACTTCTCTTCTGTCCCCGAAAATTTTAATAACTTTAATATCCAAACAGTATCTTAGAATTGTATGTACGAACGATCCCATTCAGCGGGCAACATGAAAAAAAGTATCGAAACCCCTTTTTTTGATAAAAATCCCCTTTCCTTTCCCCCCCTTTCACTTAAATAGAGATCTGCTCAATCACGGAATCCTCAAACAAAAGGAAACGACCTTATGAAGTGTTTCTTTTTTTAATCAGTGGGTAATCAAAAGGATGAATGTCGGCCCTTCGGTGGGGTTTTTTGGGCTCTGCCCCAAAAGGGGCATTCACTGCAAAAAAACTCTTGTATAGTTTGGGGGCCATTCCATTTATTATCCTTTTAGGTCATTTTTTTTAAATCCATTTATTTTATTACTATCCCAAAAATTTTTGAAAAAACCAAAAAGGGTTTCCCCGAATTTTTTAAATTTTTAAATTGGCTGTTTTTGTACGTTATATTTTAAAAAATAAACAACATCAGCGAATATTTTACAAAGTTTGGGTCGAAAAAAAAAAGTAAAATCGCTGAACATTAAACTCATTAAAAAATTTTAAAATTTATTTATGATCCCCATCCCTAAATTCAAGATAAGGGGTTTAAAAAAAACCCCCCTTTCCCCCTAAAATTTTCCCCCGATTTATAATAAGGGGGCCCCCCAACCCCCGGGGTTTTTAAAAAGTTTGGGTTTTGTTTTGTGCTGTGGGACCAAAATTTGGTCGGGGGAAAAATAATGCATGATTTTGGGGTTTTAAAAAAGAACGAGCCCAAAAAGTTCTTTTTTCAATTTTTCTCCAAATCCATGAAGAGGTTTTTTCATAAGATTTCATGGGGTTTTACCAGTTTTTGGGCACTACCACTAACTTTAAAAAGTCCCGAAAACCACTCCCCAAGCAAAAAGGAAATGTCCTTTTATGGGCCCAAATGGGGAAAAAAAATTGGGAAATTTCACAAAAATAATACATTTTAGGGCGGTGGCATGAATTTCTTCGTTTTTCCCCGGTTTAAAAAAATTTAAACGAAACATTCTTTAAAAAAATTTAAATTTTGGCCCCGTAGGGGGGGTTTTAAGGTTTTAAAAAATTCAAATATTTTGTCTTGTTTAACTTAAACGGGCCAAAAATTTAAATTTTTTGATTTTTCCCTTTTAAGGGACATAAAATTTTTGGAATTTTAAAAAAACCCAAAAGGGGGGAAAATGCACCCCAAAAAAGTGTACCTAAAGAAATGATCTATTAATAAGGATTTGATATACAGTTTTTTCCTAAATCCCTTTTAAAAAACACTACCCTTATAGGCTTTTCTACTACACAAATATGATTTCAATAGATCATTTCGGCATGGAAAACCAAACACTAAAACCAGCACTACGGGCACGACGAGCAAGCGGCTGGTAACAGCTGATAACTCAGTCTTTTAATTGATGTTTTATTTCAACTCTCGGATTTGTTACCCAGTTTTATTTCTGTTATAATTCTTGACTCTAGTGTATTCAGTGATTTACCCTATCTATTAAAAATTAATAATAAGAGCACAAGTGGTCATCAGCATACCATCATTGTTTCACTGTATGGTGTCATGTACTTTGGTAGGTCATTTGTAAATAAAAAAAATAGTACGGGGCCCTAAGACTGATCCTTGTGGTACGCCTCTTCTTGTTGGTATTGGATCTGATCGAAACAGAAACTTGTTTGCCCATGTTAAATTTTTCTTCACCTCAAATACTTGGGTCCGTCCTTTCAGGTAGCTTTCGAACCATTTTAGGCTGTTTTTATAATGCCTAGGCTTTTTTAATTTAGCCAAAATGAGATCGTGACCAAGGCAATAAAAATGCCTTACTGGGTTTCTAAGTATACGCTGGAGATGGTGTTGCCGGACTCTATGTTCTCTACTATGAACTCTACCAGATCAGCAATTGCAGTTGTTGATTCCCTTTTGTAAAGCCATGTTGCTTGTCGGTCAAGAGGCCATTTTGTTGAAGGTGTGTGAGTAGTCTGGCAAGAACTATTTTTTTCAATAATTTTTGAAGTAGTAGGTTTGGAGAGAGATGGGTCTATAGTTGGTGGGTTTATCTTTCTTTCCTTGTTTGTGTTTGGGATATATTTTAGCAATGTAAGTCTGGAGGGAAAGATGCCTTGGTTAAGGGACCTGTTACAGATAGCTAAAATTGGAAGTCAGAAGAGTTCTTCCACAGATTTTTTATGATTTTTGAAGATATGTCATCAATACCTGCTGAGATTTTGGTTTAATGGAATTTATAATTGTCTGTATCTCTTCAGCTGTTGCAGGTATCGCTGTATCTATCCCGCTCGATTTTAAAATGAACTTTTATAAACTATTAAAAAAACCAATTATGAAACATTTATTTTTGCATAAACAAATATAATGTAACATAATATAACGAATTGATAATTAAATGAGCAATTGAGATTGTAACGAATCCTTATGTATATATATATATATATATATATAAAATATATATATATATATATATATTAAAATGGTACTGCCAAATCTATAAATATTTTTGCTTGTAAAGAGTAAAAACTAGTGTAAAATTGTCACTAAAAAATAGTAAATGTTAGTAATGAATTAAAATTTAAAAATTAACAAATTAAAATCTTTCAAAGTAATACAGCGCTTTATTGAAACTCCATAGGAAAGGCCAGTAAGTGATAATATTTTGAATGCTTGTTATACCTTCACTGCTCATGAATAAGAAACACGTTAAGAAAACCCCACCAACCCAGGTATTACTCCCTAGCGGTTTACTGCTTTCCGTATTACTTCAAGAGCATGTTCACTATAAGTATCCTATTACTATTTGATTCATCGGACTGATTAACATCGATTACTTTACTTATTTTTCCTTGGCTTTCAAATACTCTCCTCTTTGTATACATAAGAACACTGAAAAAAAATGAAGCCCAACCCTTCGCAACCCATATGATTTCAGGATCGAAAATTGTCATTTAATAGAGTCTGGCGAGAGTTAGTCAGTAGCTCTCTGGAGCTCTTTTCTTACCATCTTCTGCAACACGATGAGTCAGATGGTAACACTATCACCAAAGAATGCAACCAAAAAGACCCGTGCAGACAGTAATAGGTTACCTTGCAATGAATAAAAAGAAGTCTCACCTTGAAAAAACCTAAGCAATATTTGATTGTCATATACGTTACGATCTTGGATTCTGTCACTTCCTGCATTGCACATAATCAGCCCTTTTAACCACCATAGTTAAGAAATTCCCGCCATTAACACTTACTGTGGGAGATGTACTCATTTCAAATTGAGAAAAATATAAAGAATATTTTAAAATCCAACCTCTGGAACAACTATTAGACGCCTGCGATGTCTTTGCCAAACGAACACTTTATAACAAATCTAAATTGAAAAGGGTTTTTAAAATTTTTTTTAAACCAAGAGTTTAGATTTATTTTAGTCATAAAAACTCGCTCTTGAAATCTTTTTTAATTTTTCTATTTGTTGTCTTTCAGAAATTTTACATTAACATTCCCCAGTGATAATATAAAACATTCAATGAAAATCCTTTTGAAAGAGATAACATCAAAGATCACAAAATTGGTCTGAAACGTCTAGATTGTTCTTACACATTTATAGACTGTAATCAAAACCTTTAATTGATGAGTAAGTTTTAAATTTAAAGACATTTGAAATCCACTTTTTTTAACTTACATAAACATTTCCCCCTCAACTCCGCCTATGACTTTTAGGTGAAAAATATACTTAAGGGTTTTTAAAGAAATAAAAATAAAATTAATAAGAATAATTAAGTAAGGAATTTATTTAGGTATTGTCGTTTTTGCTCAATTAACTTATATTTTGATTATACTTGCCCTAATTACTACTGAATGCTATTTATTGATATTAAAAATTTTATTTTCCTTTCGTTTTTTTAAATAATTCCTGATTTTACTCCCATTCTATATTTTAATGCAAGAAAAATGTACTGCGTTGGCCGTACTAATTCCGATTTTTTTCATGCATCCTTTTTAAAATTAGCAGAGACGGACTTTAGAATCATTTTACCCTATGGTGGGGGGGGGGTATACCGGTAGTTGCGAATATTAAATGTCTTTAACTAAATTGTAATTCTATTCGAAAACATATCGGGGGAATAATTTATCTCTTGAAATTTTAATGGGAATTTTTCATTGAGTCCTTACACAAAAATATAATACGTTTTAAACAAAACCTCCGTTGTTTGATTTCAAATTAATTGTATTCTTGAAGTTACTGAAAGGAATTCCGTTGTGTGCTTGTTACAATGAACAACAAAAGGGAGTTGCAGTGATTCAGTAAGAATACAAAGATAGTAAAGTTTACAGTCACAAACACAGGAAGCCATGCGCTCTTCCAGCACCAATTTTAAAATACTTTTTGATTGTGTTTTAGAAACCACTTTTGTTTTTTTTTTACAAATATCTCCTTTTTCTTGTCACAAAAAAACGATTTTCATATATATTTTAACTAGAATGCTTGTTTTCTCTATCAAACTTTACACAAAATATTTTATATTTATTTTTTATTATTTCAAAATATCGTTTTTTTTATTTTAATAATCTCGTATTAAAACATACTTAATATTTACTGTGTTTTAAACTGTACGAATAACCAAACTTAATTTTTTTCTTGCATTAAATTCACAAACTGTGTATGTATTACGAGATAGATGAATTGCAGAATACAGTAACAAAGTTCCCCGGGTTCAGTTCCCCAAGTAAATTAAACATAAGACAAATGGCAGTACTGTTTTACGGAGCCCGGCAGGAATGTGTTTAATTGCTGGGCGTGTGGACAACCGGCTCATACATTCTCTGACTTGTTGAGACCCCCATTGTGTGGATCCGGCCCCCGTAGAGCATACCGGTACGCATTAACGGGCGGCGGGAAAAATAATCAAGTTTAGTGGAAACTGGTTATTTGATCAAAATGTAGTCATTGGATACTTTATCTTCGACACCTTAATTAAAATTTTCTTATCAAATTTTTATTTTTTATATGTCTTCTCCTTTGGCAAATAAAATAAGTGGTTAATGTACTACGCCTCACTACAAGAATTTATTCACAGAATACAGCAACTTTTCTGTTACTTGGGCCATATATGTCACATCCCATTTGTTATTAAATTATTCATCGTTGTGTTCAACAGGAAGGTAAATAGATTTTGCTCTCAGTTAACCATTTACAGCGAGATAGGGTGCCAATGGTGCAGTGTAGTGGAAAACGGTAGTTATCCCGAGATAACCAAATCAAGCAACGTCTAGCGTGGCTGCTGCTTGGGTGGGTGACTGGAGGAAGCCTTTCTGTCAGTCCATTGGTTGTGGGTGGTTCGGAAGGTTCCCGGAAATGTTAGAGAGGGTTCTTAGCCGTTTAAATTTTCCTGGCAAAATAAGTCATACCCTTTTTTTTACTTTGAACTATTGTGAACTTCATTACATTATTTCAATAGCGTTTTCTATGTAATATATCCCATCCCAGTATGTAATATATTTCGTTTTTCTTTTTTATTTATATTTATTTTGTTGAGCCTTACTTGCTAAATGACACCTTAGACCAGAATTATGCTTAATAGCTTTAATTCTTGGCTCACATATGTAAGGTGTGCTAATAACCTTAATCTTTATCACTATCAGGAACCAAAAGGAGAGCGAAAATGAGTTAGAATAGAATAGGGAAAATTTTAATTATCACCCGGGGCGTTGTACCAAGAATACCCTGCTCTGTTTGAATTAAAATACCCAAGTTATAGGAAGAAATGCCTCGAATAAATACTCGTTCAAGGGTAGTTCACTAACCCCGTATGTGAAGGATCTGAAGCACCCTCAGACGACTCAGTAGTCCCTGCGTTTATTCCCAAAAGAAATAATTTGGAAAAGTGAAAAAGGGAGATGTGAATGGATTTTTAAATTTCTACTAGGGTTTTTGAATCCTTTGTTATCCAATAAAAATACAAACTATTGTCTTACAAATTTCATTTATCTCGGCGAAAATTTTTTACCCTTTGCAATAAAACTAAATTTAAAGGGTTTAACTCCATCTCATTTGTGCAACTTGCCCCAAAAATAAGAAAAAAACACTGTTTTGGCCCTATGACAATTTAGCTCAAAAATATCAAGATGTTGGTGACTCACCTTCAACAAATGGAAATCCCAAAAGACGCAGAACCTAAATAATTGATTTTTGGGTCTCAATTTTGAAACCAAATGAACAGCTCCGGTCACTGTCCTTAAAACAATTACCGCAATTTCGTAAAAACCTTCAAGTAAATCGCATGAACTCCTCGTAAAAATTGGGTTTAAAGGGGAAACAACACTACCTACCATTTTAAATTTTGAGTAAAATTTCGCTTTAGTCAAAAATGTCATTCTGAGTTTGGGGCTCATAATGGCATTCAAAATCCATGTTTTTTTTTCTAAACCCCAAGACATTTGAACGGAAACGGGGGATCAAAGTGCCAAACGCAAAGGGCGCATCCAACGGGGGGGCCAACGGGAATCCACAAATAATTTCATTTCAATTTTGGGCCCTTTTTGAAAAGATTAAATTTAAGACAAAAAGCTTCTTAGGTAGTTAGTCCGGGCAAATTCCGTCTTTTCCAAAATGCACTGTTTTTAAGGGATACACTAAAAATCACTTAAGTAACATTTTCTCGGTTGGAGAATGATTGGAACATCTTAATAAGATGCTAATTTGAAATAAAAAAAATTTTCCTGTTACCAATAACCTCCTCTCTCCACTCGTCATTAAAACCAAGTTTTGGCGAATACTACACGGAGAAAACCTGAACGTGAGCTATACAATTCCCCCCATTTGATGTGCTTTTCACCACAAAACATTCTGACTGGTTTATATTAAAAAAAATTTAAAGATGGTGACCTTGCCCTAAAATGCAAAGGAACCATAGAAAATATTGGGGAAACGGGGTTTTAAAGTGAAAGTGGAGTAGAGGGATTAAATAACTATTTAAAAACTTTCAAAAAGTTTTCAAAAATGTTCCCAAAGGCTAAAAAAATATCCTTGCTGACGCAAAGTGTAAAAATAAAAGGAAAATTTCCAACATTTTTAATTAGTGTTTGAACTAATACAGAATACCCTAATATCAAAATTAAAAGCAAATTTGAAATTGCTCCGGACGTTTTTTCACATGCCTGGAGTAATTAAACTTAATCAAATATAAGTACAAAACAAAACCCGATATAATGTTATGTCGATTTTAAATTTTAAAAATCTCCCCGTTACCAAAAGATTAAATATTTTTAAAATTCCCCAAAAAAATAAATCAAAAATAAAAAACCAAAAAAAATTGAAAATGTGGAGAAAAGTATTACTCTTTATCTTCAAAAAACAAAAATTCCTAATGTACAGATTTGTTTTCATGATTCCCCGGACTTGTGGGAATTTTTAAGAAAAATCAGCAGAAAACAGCGAAAAAACAAGGTTCAAATTTTAAAATAAATAAACTACCTAGATTTTAATACAATATTATTTACGTGTACTAATTATGTTTTTTTTGTATTTAGAAAATAATGTTTAGTACAGTTGCTACTAAAGTATTAATACTAATGTTAGATATGATTGCTAAAATTGTTGTTTGGTATAGTAAATAAACTACGTTTTTTTGTTTTTTGATTTACAGCTTAAAAGATATTAGCGGAAGATATATGCAAGTATAAGTGGTTTCTTTTGTAATTCTTTTAAATCCTGATTTTGACCCACTTACAATATCCTAAACATTAGCACTTTTGTTTCTAATTAAAACCAGATCTAACTGGAGTCAGTTTATGACTAGCTTTGCTATTTATGTTTTAAAA
>NW_025787873.1:0-12882 GCF_021130785.1 Homalodisca vitripennis
ACTTATGTCTATGGAATCTACATCCACCTGGAGGATATCTTGACACTAGCCCCTGACCATGTATCTTACATATTGGACACTTGTACCATGTAGATGGAAGTTCCACCCCCACGTATTATAAATCAAAGGGGGAAATAAATATCTGATGGTCTAAAACCAAGAAAGGGACAACTCAAATCAAACTAATACTTTGGCATCATACCAATTATTCACCGGTTTACGTAGACTCCCACCTACCAGAGAGACAAATAGACTACATCTTCATCCATAGACCTGTGTATGTAGTAATATCACTCCACAAGAAATCAATGTCTCTACATTCACTACTGGGATTGTCTGATCATAAAGCACAGCTAAGGCTCAAGTCTAACAAGTGTTCAGCTCCTCTGCCCATTTGTACAATGTCAGAAAGAAGGCACTTAAACAAGAAAAAAATTTGGCCCACCTAAAAGAAATTCCTCCGCGATCAGGGAATGGGAATGAAATCATAAAATACCGAAAAGTGAAAACACAGCGTTAACAAAAAAACGTTAGATGGCATCCCTTCTTCACCGGTCAGCAATGAAGCACAGTGCCCTTCCCTTGTACAAAAAAATACAATATTCCACCAACAAAGGGCATAACTTAGTAGAAGCAATGTTCCAGAGCCCTGTTGCTAACGGAGACTTCAAAAAGACCTTTTTGTCCATGAGTGCGCCTCTATGTAGCAAAAAAAATTAATGACCCTTGGGGTTACGAGGCAAAAAGGATTAACTGCATAAAGGAAAAAATCAAATGATTTTGAGAATGTGAAAATTAATTGTAGAAGTACAAGCAACTGCCGACCTTTATTAACAATGCTGGATAACAAGCCTAAAGCGATCTGGGGACACCATAAACATTGAACGATCAAATAAAAATGCACGGTGAATCAGCAAATTGAACTGGAAGTTTGACGGAGAAGAAAACACAGAAACCACTCCAAATACTAGAACACCTAAATACTTTAATTCACAACTGTAGCGGAGAAAACACCTGAAAGTAAGCCGGTCAAACTCTTGACCTCGACTGACTAACCAAATGGAACATAATCAACCAATAGTTTCTGATTTTTAAGTTCGAAATGTACAAATCTAACCTGAGGTTTGGAAAAAACAATTCATTCACAGAAATCAAAACCCTCCACTGGAATTGAGCCGATATATCATCCACTGTAATTGAAATCTAATAGTACGAAGAAAATCCGCTTCCATTGACAAACATAATTAACAAAGTCTCTCTTACAAGGCATTTTTCCAGACGGATCTTAAAGTAAGCTAAGGTTAATCCCCGAAAAATAAACAAAAGAACATGCAAATTTGCAAAGTGATTATAGACCGATATCTCTTATTCCCTACGATATCTTAAAATAAATTGAAAAAATTGTTTTAACAAGATTCGATGAGGATCTCCTCTCTTCCTAACAATCTCTATATCTGAACACCAACAACGGCTTTCCAACCAGGAAGAACCCACCACATTAACTAGCCATCATAAGTTTTTTGTTGAAGGGTGTAATAGACCAGTTTGGAAGAAGGTAAAACTTGACCAGCTAGCTTGTGTTCTTCAGATTTTTCTAAAGCCATTTGACAGTCCTGTGACATCTAACTTGCTCATTAAAAAGCTTTAAAACATTATGGGAATTCACAATACAGAAAGAAAGGTGGTATTCAAGCTACCTTGAAAAAAATAACTCAATAGGTAGATATCAAAAAAACAGTAGAACAAACATAACAAAACTTACCACGCAAGATCTGATCCAACTTCCTATCAGTAGAGTGGGTTCCTCAAGGATTCCCGTCCCATGGACCAGTAACTCTATATAACTGTTCACTAATTACTTACCCAATCATCTCAGTGATTAAGCTCTCTTCTACAATGTATGTCCGACGATACATGCTTTGAGTGTTATGGCATAAGAAGCAACCAGTAATAATTAATGACTGTTAAGGGCCTACATTGCGTTTAAAAGTTAGTCCCCCCCAAAACAATAACTGTCATGTTAACAACCTTGGCAACAAAACGGAAGGTAGAAAAAAAGCAAGTACTGTTTTAGTAGAGCACAAAATGAAAATGGCTAGGACTCCCCCGATGTTATGAGGTGGATGAAGAAACTAAGTATACTTGGTAATTATTGTAGACAGTTCTTCTATCTTGGACCACCTCCTACTGTAGATTTGGACTGCAACAAATTGAGTTACTAGCCCTGTATGTTGCTTCAAAAGAGTTTAGAGCTGTACCACAGACCTCTCTGCAACATCTAAAGTTTGCATAAATCTCACTATTATGGGAAATCCCACATAAGATATGGGACTGCATGTTTTGGAGGGTGGATCTAACTGGCAGGAAATCTGAATAAGAGGTCCTAAATAAGTGCAGAAACAGGCTGTAGAGAGTGCTATCAAGCTGTGGGTACCAAGAGACACATGTAGAAGTGCCTTATAAATACCTTGGTAATCCAAACAGTTTTAACAGCCCTAAGTTTATTCAATCAGTCCATCAGATCACCATTCTCACAATCAAATGCTGAAAGATATAAGTTGACATCCATACCCACAGTCACACCAGAAACTCAGTAAATTTCAACCTTCAATCTCACAGACTTGCAATGTTTGCCGAAAGAACCTTCCTATTCAGGGAGCAAAATTTTTTCAATCTACTGCCAATACATCACAAAGAATAGAAGAGACTATTCCCATTGCAGGACACGTCCCTCTCACCGACCTTGTCTGGCCGACAAGACAATCTACTTTCCGTTGAAGAATTTAACAAATTGGGGAGAGATTTGTCACGGAGCGCTAATTTATAATTAACTTTTTATCTAATTGAACCACATAATCTGAACTCTATGTATCACTAATAAAGTTTGCTTTGACTTTTGACTTGACTTGACTTGACTAAGAGTGGAGATGGATGGATTGTTTGCAGGTGACAAGTTTCTTGCATTGAAAAAAATCTGTAACACTATGCATAATCTTACACGCAATATGTGAAAAAAAAATTTAGAAATTAAAAAGGCACAGTGAACCATTATAGGTATTGTTTACCAAAACTTTAAAATGACACATACTTGTTCGCTCAAAGAAAAGCTGGAAGACAAAGCACATGCTCTTTGTGCCGCTTTGCACATGAACAAGAGTATCAAAGGCAATAAATACTTAAACCCTCATATTTAAAATAAAGGTTTTGCCGATTAAATTTTATGAAATCAATAAACAAAGATACATATGTTCCTCAGTAAAAACTATGCTTTAGTATCAAGACTAATGAACTGATAACAATTGTTAAGTTGAAGGGTCTTTAAAATTGAACTTAAACCATGGCATCCTTGACCACAAACCACCGTTGTGTGAGAGTAAACCATAGAGTATGTGGAAGCCTACATATCTGAAACAAGTCATACAGCAATTCCTGTTACTGTTTCTATGGTCCTTTATGTTTGTTTCCATACAATAAATAAGAACATGTCCCCAATCCTGGTAGTACAACAAAAAAAAGGAATGAGAAAAATATGGTTACTCTCACACGGCTATTGCTTTCAGTATTCTAAAAGGAATAACAATATGCAACATTCACAATAGAAAAATACACAAAAGTGAAGGGCAATATTGATCAGAACGTAAAACAGTGTAAACCATGTTTTTGTAATAGTAATTACATTATAAAAAAAGGTATAATGTTGTACGATCCTATGTTAATATTTACCAAAGTAAAAAAGTATTAATGAAATTTTTCATAAATGTTCTTATAATCTTAAATATTTGGTAAATCTAATTGCTCAGTCCTAACGTACCATAGACCCATATGGAAGTCAGAGACACCAACGACTGACTTGAAGAGTAGGAAAATGAGCTGACTTGTACTCCCATACGAGTGAAGCGGTTAATCGGTAACCGACTACTGCAGTGATTGCCGTGACGACCTAGAACTTCAGTAACCTGGAATATATGGGCCGAGTCGAGATACTTAGTGCGATAGGGCGGCACACCCAGGTACAGGTTTGGCCCTTGATTGAATATTGTTGGCGGAATCTACTCCCTAAAACAATCGTACAATTTGTATTAATGTAGACTAATTTTGATGAGAATTGGAACTCCTTACATAATAGTAGAGTTTATTAAATATAACTCAATTATTTATTTTAATATTAAGTTAAATGACCTACAATGATTCTACAGACAAAACACAACCTAAAGGTTGTCTTTTGCGTACAAAAATTATATACATGAATAAACATTTTTTAACGATTTTCCTCAATAATTAATTACTTACTCCCGATGATTGCCAAGTCCCACGAATCGGAACTATGCTCAAAAAACATAAAAGAAAGGTTTGATTTGGTATTCTACGGAAAGAAGAGGAAACAGAGGTGCCTCGTTTCCAAAAGTGATTTTATGGATCGAAGCACAAACGCATGCCACCAAAGCCACAGAAAAAATGAGCGCCATAAGGTCTTTCAGAGGAAAGTAAGTAACTGACCTGGACAAAGATCATGAAAATTTAAAAAGTTGTAGCCCAATAGAAGTAAATAATGGCAGAGTGACTGAAATATATTTACTAACAATGTAAAACATTGTAAATAAAACTTTGGAATTTTTTTTTGTGTAGGGTGTTTAATATAATTCCATTAGATTGAGCAAAAAATAATTAAATAAAAATAATAAGACAGACAAATTAATCATGAATAGACTCCTGTATCAGTGAACAAAGACATGCCTACATTTAAACTGATAAATTACAATTTTGACACATTTATAATATATACATATTGTGGGACTGAAATTGATTGGCCTTTGTGATTGTCCTTGATATAATGACTATATCAAGTCAGTCTGATATACATTAATCAAACCAAACCAGACGAAATTTTCCCACTGCATGTACGAGAAAAAAAATGAAAGTATTTATAACATTTCTCAGATACAAACAGATTAAAACCTTCTGTATCCCAGCTGACTGCCAAGCTGCCCTCTTGCAAGTCTATATTTAGACCCACAACATGAATAATAATTTTAATTTACAATTTAGTTGAAAATGCAGAAAAAACGTTTGTGCATACATATAGCAAAAGCCAAATGAAGTAACTGCTGGACAGATATTTTACAGATTTATTCATCAAGATTTTTTTAAATTTAAAAACCCGCTCTCTCCGCCTCGGGCAAGGCAGTGTAAATCGCGCACAGCTACCACATAGCCACTGCAGTTTAGAACGGCACTAGATCGTGCAAACGCACTGCTTTACCCACTAGAGAGAAGCCGATAAGTGCTGCTCCTTCCGAAGTAGCAATATTTTGTACTACTACGGGTTTGATTTGCTATTCAGGAGACTAATCACTTTACTTTTACAGGTAGATTTATTCCATTATTTTGCTGTTTATATTAGTTTGGCGGAAACAAAGGCGGGTTGTAGTCCATACATATTCGTGACAGTGAAATCGATCACGTTATTAGTAGTGGGATTGCGACCGAATCAAGTGAATGTAGTGGATGTACCAGAGCCGGTTGAGAGAGTTGTTGTGTGGCATTGATGATGTAATTTCGAAGTATCTGCGCAACAAATCAACCCCACGCCACCGGCGCTCGAGCTGTCCCGTGTGTCCCTACCTCCCAGTCTCGTACAGTCCAACTTACATTTTAACCAATATATAGGAAAAATAATTAATATAAATAATTATAGTTAATTACAATGACAGAACGAGTGTAAGTTGAGGCGCAGTCGTATATATTACCTGAGCCGTTCGACTGGCAATAGCGAATTAATTGAGTGTTAGAAGGCACCGTGAGTAAGCCTTGGAGGAAACAAATACGAGAGGGAAAGGGTTAATATTATTTTAGCAGGATAACCCATACCTTTTGTATCAACAACAAAGAGGCAGTGCTACATTGCTCTTGTCTGTAATATTTAAGCGAATAAGAACTCTAGTAAATCGTTGATAACAAAATCGCAAAACAGATCCTAAGATAGACAATATAGAACATGATGATGTTATACACTGTGACCTTTACCCAATAGATTCTTTAGTCATAGTGTTATTTTTAGTAATGAAAATAGATTAGGTGAATTTTTATGATCTATAAAAAAAAAATTCCATGTGGCTATTTGAAATTTTTCATTAATGATTTGGTCAGAAATAAAGGGTATATCATTACAGTTTGTTGAATTAAATATAAATTAAGTCAATATTTAGGTATCAAACGAAAACTGGAAACACTTAGAAACATATTAAACTGTACAAAAGTGAAACATTACAGAAAACCCTACACTTTTTATGAAGATTAGACAATCAGCGACCCATAATACAAACCACTTCTAGAAATATATGTTAACGCACAGATATTGCAACATGAATTTGTCCCATTATCACCAATATCTGCACACCCAGGATTGGAGTGTGCAGTTAAATGAAGTGGTGTCAACAGCTACTATATATAGTAGTGATATTACCAAGTGTAGGTACTTTTGATATTATTATGAAGTAATTTTAGTTAAGATTGAGACATCTAAATAATATGAAATCCGTAAGCTTACTTTGAGACCTTGTTCTAGAAGGTTTCACAGTAGACGTTGATTGTCTTTTCTGAGAGATTTAGAAAATCATAGCAAGATTCTGCAGCTCAAGCATTACTTGTCCTAGTTATCCTCTTAAACCTGACACCATTTCTCAACTAAAGGGAAAGACACAATTAATGTGAAAGATCAGTTGGTTCAAGAAACAGAACTGTTGAAGATTTATTTGGGACTGAACTGTACTTGGACCTGAGATGAAAAAAAGAATTATTTGTCCATCATGGCCAGACATGTTTGCCCATTCCTTGAGGCAGTGTAAATGTAGTAAATTAGGTGACAGGCCTGTCAACATTTTTATCCAATGTATTTGAACCTTATAAATATTCCCTGAGCAAAACCCAACTGCAATGATAATGTTTTCCAACCAATGTGAATAGAAAGTACCTTATTAAATCTCAACCAAAAAAGAGAGGAAAAATACCCAAAAGAAATCAATAAACGCAGAGGGCAAAGTAAAAAATTTAAAGTTTACAAATGGAAGACCACTGCAACCACATCAACCTCTACACTGTTCAGCTTGATTTTTTGGCAGCATATAACAAGAAAAAAGTGAAATTTGAAATGAAAATTTCATTAGCAATTTCTAAAAAAAAAACCACCCATCTAAGTCAGTGGACTACATTGTTTCTTCAGTGTTGACCACAGATACCGAGCTCTCATATGTGGTTGTGATGCAGTGGTCTAATAACTAAGACTAGTAGGAGGATGTATTAATCCATAATAGTTTTTTGGCAAACACTATTGTAAAACTAGCCACAAATTGTTATCTTAACTCAAAAAGAAATGGTGTTTTAGATTTTTTTAATTACTGTTATTTGTAAATTGTGTATAAAAGCTTAATGCAAAAATGTCAAAAGGAACAATATTTGATCAATCTTAAATTTAAATCTTATTAATTTTATTCAATAACAATACTGCAAACTAAAGACAAGAACAATATTACATGAGTCAGGAGAACAAGAATTTAATTAAATAAATACGAATGTTAGTTAATTAATTAAAACAAAGTCAATTACAAACAAGAATAATATGTATATAAATAAAGTGTAATATTTTCCCAGCTTAAAAAGAGAGAACGATCATGATAACAAAAGAATTTAACATGCTCTGATTTTAGGGTTTAATTTTTTTGATATAACATTTTGCAGCTGAAAGAAATATATTTAGATTAATGTAAGTCATAAATAATTGATTTAATAACATTTATTGAATACGCACCTTCAAAAACTATAAGGTAAAAGTATGTATGCCACACCACGTATCCCATAAGTCATAAGTTCTTTATAGTCATTAAACCTTACCAAAAATGTGATAGACATAGTCAATTTGTAACAATAAGTTAGGCTAATACCAATAATTTAAATGTATGAAACATAAGTAGCCTAAAATAATAGTCTATAAAGCAAGTAGGCCCCTAGTTAAATTATAATATTATCAAACTCTTAAAAAATCTTTTAAAGTCATAAAAAGGGTTACGCAATTAACCATTTGTGAAATCTGACCATAAAATAGACTAAGAGGTAAGGTGACTTGGATGCAATATTTAGTTCATGAAACAACTTGAGGCCAACATACATTGTAACTATTTGTACTCTTACTTAATCTGCAAAGTGGGATTACTCTGCCTTAGACTGATTGCGAGTGTCATGATTGTGAACATCACTATGTACGCGAAACTCAAATTGAGTTATTTTTCACATTTACCACACAGACAAATATATACAGGTTTATCACAAGTTAAAATTCTACTACTTACAAAAAGGGGTTTTGCAATGAGTCTTTGACTAGAGATTTGGTAACAATCCTAAATGGCCTTCTTTTGAAAGCCAATAAAATATTATTTACATGACTTGCTGATTCCCCACATGAAATCACCATAACATATCACAGAATGAAAAAAAGGCATAATAAAACTATACCGTAAATATTGTAAATGTGTAACATGGAAGTAAAGACTCTTGAGCAAGTAAATTACTTTGGCTA
Source organism: Homalodisca vitripennis (assembly GCF_021130785.1). Taxonomy (NCBI): domain Eukaryota; kingdom Metazoa; phylum Arthropoda; class Insecta; order Hemiptera; family Cicadellidae; genus Homalodisca; species Homalodisca vitripennis. The sequence continues at coordinate 8,570 of NW_025787873.1, forward strand.
ACTTTGAGCACATTGATTCTATTTTGGGAGTCCAAGTTAACTTATTAAAAAAAAAAAATCTACTATTATTCCTAATATTTTTATAATTTCTTTCTGTGATGGATTCAATATGGCCTAGGCTTACACTATTTTTTAAGCTACCATAAAAGATTTTGGGTTTTTGCCTGATTCAAGTGTTAAACTGTTTGCTGCAAACCAATCTACTGGCTTGCTTCATGGTGTTATCTACAACTAATGAAAGACTATGTACATCACTGTCAACACTTAAAAAAGTAGTGTCGTCTCGCAAACATATCGGTAAAGGATCGACTAATAATTATTTGGCAGATCATTCATAATCAAAAGAAACAATGTTTGGCCCTAATAAAGATCCCTGAGGCACACCTTCATTTACCTCAACTTTTTTAGATTGATCCTTACCATTATCTAAATATTGCGACCTTCCCAAGTAAGTACGATTTAAAGAAATCTAATTGGTGACCACAAACACCATAATAATTAAGTTTCATCTCCAAAAGAATCTGGTGGTCAATACAGTCAAACGCCTTACTCAGATCACAAGCTGTTGATCTGAGCAAGGCGTCTGTCTTCGAAAGCCTGTAACATTTTTGAAATTAAAGGACTCAAGGGCATCACCTGTCGATCTATTATTTACGGAAACCAAATTGTGAGTTTGAAAAAATATCATTCTCACTTAAAACGGTAAACAATTGCCTATGTACAACATGTTCTAATGATTTTACCAATACAAAGGCACAAGAGATACAGTACTGTAGTCTACAGAACCTGGTTTCTGTCATTCTTCATGAACACCGGCACAACTCTGGACACTTTCTGTGAAGTAGGAAACACACCCTCTTTAAGGCAAGCGTTTAGGTGCACAGCAATAAGAGGCAGCATTATTTCACTAATCACCATTTTCAAAATATAACTAGACAGGCCATATACATCCTTTGCTTTGGTTGCAGCTTCATTTTATTCACATGTACACAATAACAAGTTTTTTTTTCAGATACAGTTTCCCAATGAAGTTTGCTGCTGAGGTTGCACGATGTTCCGCAGAAAGTGGCTTGAAGTCGCAACAGGTTGTGACTATCGCAGCCATAGATAGCGGTGTACTGACTCGATGAAGAAGTTGTTGAACTCAACCAGCGGAAATGTTTGTTGTCCTCGTTTACGGCTGGGGATGTCTTCTTTTTTATAAGAGACCAGGCTGCCAGACAAGGGTTGCCTCGCAGACCAAATAAAGTTGACATTGGCTACTAGTTTGGCTTGATTTACTGATTTCCTGTACCGACATCTGATCTCCTTATAAGCCCGTAATAGCCTGTTCGCATCCCAGTAGTTTTGAAAACTGTTCGGTAACCCATCAACGTCAACAAAGCAATTCACACATTACTCAGAAACATATCAAATATTCACACACCATCACTAACCAACAACCACACTACGATCACGCAGTATCCATTCAGACACTCGAACAACCCACCCCTGTGGGTACCGTCCTTCTTCTTCCTTAAAATTTCCAGCTCCGGAGTATACCCACGCAATATGTGATTTAATAGACCGTTATCTTCACGGTAAAGAGCTTTAAGCTTTTACACACTTCAAAGGTCAACAATCATCTGAATATTTCTAAAACCTTGTTGAAGAACTGGTCAAACATGGTTTCAGCTGTCATTGTTTTGCACTTGAAGAATATCTAGCCAGATCATTTCACTTTAAAATGCCTAAAAATTTAAAATACAAAATGCTAATTACAGAAATGTTTCTAACCATTTTTTACTGCAGGAGTTTCTTTTGCGCAACTTCCAGCAAACAAATAACATTTTTATTTTCATCTCGACACCCTCATGATCTGGCTATGTCAGGGCATACCACTTTGTACTCATAAGCAGATTTGACCTCAATATCCTGTGAAAATATTATCCCCAGACAGTTGTTATTCCTTGTGGTTTGATTGTTGACGTAGTGACAGATAAACTGAGCAAGAAAAATTTTCAACTTCTTAACTGTAGGCGAGTTTATAGTGACGTCAAATTTAGCATTAAACATCCCCACCCTATAACTATGTAAGACCTTGAAGCGACCCAAATAAATTAAAAGCTGCTCCAGTTTTTCTAAAAATATATATTTGCATCACCCAGCAGGAGAGTGATAAAGAGTTTATTGTGAGTAGGTTGAGGTAAGAAAGCAAAACTGCTGTACATTCAAAATGGAGCTCTTCACAGAATTGATCCACCGCTATACGCTCATACCTTAAGTAACTAGTAGCTGAAATAAATATGCCTGTTTCCACCACTAATGTGATTAACTTCTGCAAGAATAAAGATGCTCGCACATAGCCCTCCACATCCACACAATCCTGTTTCCTGATCACTGAGCCAATGTACACAAAAACACAGCAAGTCATAATGATTTTCATCACCCAGGACAACTTAAAATATTTTCTTTTTCTGTGCAAACCTTGTAACATTTAAGAACAGTAACTTTAGGTTAGGCTTTGAGGTAGGCCTATATATGTCGTCTTGTGTCGGCGACCCTGGTTAGGCACCGTCCGCCACCTAAATCTTAGAAGTGTCACTAACCTCAACATTAGTTCCATGCCTCAATAAGGGGAACAAGGCTTAGATCCACAAACTAGGCCTAAGTTATTTGCAGATTCGCCCTGTACATTTTCCAAAAAAGAAGCCTCATGGGCTTCTTTCTCCAGCGGGACTCGTTTAGCGTTTAAACACAAACCGACTTACAATAAGAACCTTCATGGCCAGAATTCTTCATCATATACTGTGGTCCACAGCGACAAAGGGACACCAAATTTAAATTGAACTGTATCCTGGAAACTTATTTTTTATACGTTTGTCACATCAAAATTATTTTTACCTTTGGCTCGAGCATTAACAAATTGCTTAATATTGTCACTTTCAAACACCTTCGGCAAACCAAGAAACAAATATATACATATGTTTTTCCTTGTCCACAATCATCAGTCTATCGTCATTAACCCGAAGCGCGGCCCGTTAAGAACTGATATCTTTTTGGGTTATTTGTTAACCTTTTCCGTTTGTTTACCGCTTTTCTGTAATTATCACTTCAATAAATCCTTTATTGGAGTAAGTTCTTTTTACCCACGATTCCCTCTTCCAAAACCACTTGTTCCACATTGGAGACGATGGGACAGACGGAACAACTGTTGTTTTAGTCAGACCTTGGACGTGAATGTGGACGGTAATGCCTTGTTCTCATGTAGCCAGGCTGACCTCACCTTGTCGTTTTTTTTTTTTCCATTTCAGACAGGATGATCTTTTCACGTTAGCAAAAGTTTTAGGTGGTAGCACTGAAATTTCTTTGCTCTTACAGGAAAAAGGTGAATTAACTGCTGGCGATCAAAATATGTTTGTCATTTACGCCTTCTAACTGACTTCATACAGCTTACTTTGTAAAATTCAAATCTTTGGTTTCCAAAAGAAGAGTCAATTTTCGGCAAAGCAGATTTTATGGCACTAGCATAAGAAACACTGCTATTTCCAATATAAATGTCACCAATAGCCTCTGTGTGATTATTCACGATTGAGGTTAGTTTGGCATTTTCATTTTGCATAATATTTAATTGAGTTCTGAGTTCTAGCTGATTTTGTGTTAGATCAGAAATTTGATCAGTCAAAATTTTTATAAAATCAAAACATTTACACATACTGTCCTCAATTCCTTTGCTCTCAACAGCACTAGCAACTCCAGGTGATGTACTCACAGCAACTCTAGAAGATGTATTCAAGTCGTCTAGCAGACCGGTTTGCCCCAGACAGCCATCACACTTAAAATCCGATTTTTTCCCCTTTTGAATATGAATATTCACTTTTAGATTTTCCTGCACAATGAAAGTGAAACCAGCTCTTGCAAATTCCCTCGCACATAATGCCACCGCTGCTATTAGTGACCCTTTTAGAACAAACACCACACAACGAATTTTTGTTTCTAGGCGCCATCTTGAAGACCATAATAGACTTTGTTAAGGTTGCATGCACAATTTCAAATCTATATAGCTAATTTCATTCTCTTGATGTCCTGCAGACAAACAGACATGCTTGCAGTCATCCAGACATGTTTATATCCCCTGGCAGAGAAAAGAGAAATTGTGTTAGCCTACAGAGTGATAGGCTTCAATGATGTTCATCCAAATTCCATGGTTGGACATGCATCATCATAGAACCCGTTCTTAGCTATGTAGAAATGAAGTTTCACACAAAATTTAAAGTCTACAAATAAAACCCTTCTCAAGAAATCTTTCCAAATGATACATTTACACTTTTGTT
>NW_025787874.1:0-14166 GCF_021130785.1 Homalodisca vitripennis
TGTAAAGTACTATAGGTATATAAAACTAAACTGCTGTACCTAATGTAAAATTGTGTAAAATATAATTAACTTCAATTACGAAATATTTTGAAAATCTTAAAAGTCTGTGCGTATATAAGTTCCCGGTCCGAAGTTTGAACGCTCTACTGTATGTTTACAAACTATTACCAACCTTCGATTTACCAAAGAAATGTAATTAAGGTCATAATAAATGTCGTGTCGTTAGGAGGTTTTAAGATTATGAACTTTCTAAATATTTTAAAGTGTTTCAATTATATCAACAAAAAAGTTGCACATTACTTAAAAAATAATGTTCCAAAGTAAATGAAAATTGTCCTATACAGGGAGATAAGCAGTAATAAGCAATGTTGCATTGAATTAAATGATTTATATACAGTTTAGTCCATTGAAGATAAAGTTTATAATAAAATATTATATATTGTTTAAGAGCTTTAGATCTAGCTACACAAAATTACTATTACACACGTTGATTTTATGTACTTATATAAACGTAATTAGGAAAACTAAAAGTTATTTTTTACTTTTACGATTAAATATTTAAGTGAAATTAAAATTTTTAAAACACCACAGTTATTTCAAATATTGACATACCTATAAGTGTACACACTTACCAACTACAATATCCTAACTAGATCTGTTATGTATTATAAAATTTTATCATCCATACTTCGTTTCTCGTATGGCATAATAAAATTTTATCAACATTGTATGAAAAAATGAAATATTAACAAAGTTAAAAGCGAGCTTATTAAAAATGAGTCTCAGCGAAATTTGAGTCTAAATTCTCGATTGCAAATTGTATTTAAATAATTACTTGTTTAAAATTTAGAATTAAAATAAACAATGTATTGTATTACAAAAATAGCTGTAATCTTACGATATTTTTTAGTAATGGACGTAGATGTAACTACAATATAGTAACATACTGCACAACTTATCTTTTAGGTTTAAATCTTCAGAGTTGGATCCAAGTAAATGTCTGTTGACTGGAGAAAATCAGATTACGAGCAAGAATGATTTTTAATTTACCAAAGAAACCTTATATATGTAACAATTAAACTTTTATTTAAAATAAATAGTAAAAAAGGGTTAATATATCACCGTGATGAAATTTTTTTTAACTGATAAGTACTCTTTAAATAGATGACTGCAGAGCTTAATTCTCATTTATGAATTAGGGCACGATAAATAATGATGATTCTATTTTTAAGTATCTGAAAGCATAAAGTAGAATCTAAAGATGTTTGTGCAGATATTCCACCCAGCAATACTTTAGGAAAGTTGTCAGACAACAAAAGTCGAGATTGAAGCACCAACGTGGTTGGTTGTGCAGTACCGGCCAAGACGTTTGATCTCTCTTGACTTCCTTTACATGTCTGTTCTTAGTGGTTATCGTGACATTTCATTTCATGTGCAGGTCCTCCAATTTTTCTCTACTTACCCAAAAATCTTTCGAATTGATTAAATCATCCTAATTATAACATTAGGCCAGAGTTTTAAAAAGAGAAGAATGTTAATATAGAAAATGATTAAAAGTAAAAATTGGCAGATTAAATGGCTTCCGGAAAGTCTTGCTATGTTATTCACGCATCCGTGTGTTCTGTTAGATCACCAAAACTTATTCCACGGTTCACACTAGAGGTGGTAACTGAACAACTTAAATAGAGCCTGTAAGTTTTTATCATAGATGTTGGATTGGGACTGAAGACGGTTAAGCAGCAGATGACTTCCGCTCACCGAGTCAGCTAATGAAACAAAACTTTTCTGATTATTGTCTGTTTGTTGTACGCACTTATAAGTGGTTGATCGGAGTTGACCTAGACTGGCACGCGAGGTGGTTTAGAGTTTTTAGGGTGAGACTCCTGTTCTTTGACTATCAATACATCAGCATTGAATGAACAGTATTTTAATTGGACGAAGGTTAGTGATGTGTAAAATTTGGCTTAAAGCGTTTATCCGTGTAGAACTTTGTTCCAACAGTTTTATAATGAATGGGAAACACTAATTCAGATACCTGTATTATGGGTGTGTTCGTCTATGCACGGCATGAACTTTCCCTACGAGTTAACTATCAGTGATTGGTGCGGGCGGACTAACAACCTTTTTACACTAACATCTATCGGCGCCGAAAAATTTGTAAAACATCGCATCCGTTGGGGAAGTCCGTTTTTCGAGGATGTCCAGGATGTCCGCTGTGAGCCTGCGAACGTCGCAAACCTTTAACGGTAACTCTGAATTTCCGAAGGTCCGTTGTAACCTTGTAAAACCCAGCAAAGAGACTATTAAAGTGTGCGCTTTACATTAAATCACATGTCGCTTACTTATGATGTTTTTCAACTAAAAAGTGGCTGATTCGAGTGTTATGTGAAAGTTTTCTAAACCAATGGGCTTTTTTATTAGGTGATTAGGGATTAGAGAGAAAAAAAAAATGTTAGAAGTAAAAAAAACAGTGATAATATAAAACAGTTTTGGTTCGACACAGTTCAAATCCAGTCTCCCATATTATAGTGAAAACCATATTCCACTGTGCGTCAGCTGTGTATTGTTAAAGTGTGTAAACATTGAGCTCTCCACGTCATTGATCTGGAGGGGGAACTGTGTTTTTGGTTGTCAGGTTTATATTCTGTGGGTGTTGATCGTGATGAGATGAGATAAGCGCGACCTGATATTGTTTGTGTTTCGTTGCAGGACCACAGTTGATCTCTGCTCCACTTGGGCTGCGTACAGACAAACCACAGCTCTGCTATGCAAACACTTATAGAGCTGACACATCACTGTGCCTGCCCTAACTACTCAAATCAGATTAATCCTGTTAGTCTGTGTTTTTGTACACTGTAGACATAAGGTTGCCCTTTTATTTTTCTAACCAGAGGGGTAGAGAGACAATAATTGATGCTTGTGAGAGGTGGCCAGATTAAAAAGACTTATATTAGTTCAGACTCTTCATAGAAAATCTTTAAATACGCATGCGTAATATTATGGTTGGTATTTTAGTACTTTATATAACGTAGTAAACGTTTAATCCCGAGTTACTAGGCCATTTGCCCTTTGTGTCAGTTAGAAAAAAGGGTGGAAGTACTATTGGTAGATCGGGCTAGGTGTACTAATGTTTATTGCACCGTTCCCAATGCACGTATAAACACAGTGCAAAGAACATAGAATCTCGAGTTTATCTATTAAAAAAGTTGAAAAGTTATTCCAAACTAGACTCACTGTGACATATTTTTATTTAACTTTAACATTGAACTTAAGTATTCGTTTGTATGTCTTAACACCTAGCCGTGCTTACGCCACGACTTTCTAGAGGGCAAGTCTATCATAAGCGTTTTGACGTATGGTACTTCTATGAGGATAACTTCATAGTTAGATGTGAAATTATATTTAACCCGACACGCTAGATTTTAAGTTTTTATTTTGTTGCAACGATTAAAAAGAAGATTATCTCCAAAAAGTGTATTATTTATTGGCCATTATAATTTACTCCTCTCTTAGTATTTCTTTGCACCATAGTTGATACAATATTTTTCACGCGCACCGACACACACGACACACACACATGACTCAAAAATAAATAACCATTTAATAGAACAACTTTTCCTATGCCTTATTAAAAAAATTATCCTCCTTCGCTGCTGTATGAATACATATTACAGAAGATAATTATTGGACATAATTGGATATTCTAAATGTGACAGTTACTATTAAATTAATTTCGCCTTTAAAATTTTAGCACATAATAAGCAGTCTTAAAAGGAAAGTAAATATATGCCGCTCCCAAACTTTAATTGCGTGAGGGATCTCGTCGCGTTTCACATTAATCGCAGGAAACAAATAACAATACATAAAGAAAGATTGAATGTTGCCAAGCTAATCCTGGAAATATAATTTTGTTAAATATTATTTTATACACGTTAACAATTGTGACACTGGACTGGTCTTATTTGAAAAGTAATCAGGCCCGTAATAAAAAAATTTAAAAAATCTTATTTCTAACATTTTTTGCTACTTAATGATAATTTTCAAGTGATTACTGTGATATTCTGAGATATAATTATGTTATGAGTCTAATGAGCAAAGATGGGGAATGAGTCCTCGAGTTGATATTGATATACTTGAAACAAGTAGGGCACAGTATAGGGCCAACGCAATTGGACAATAAAGAGGCATGTGTTCCTGTGATTGGATAGAATGAGAATGAGAGACACAATACTGCACTCAATTGTCTGGTAGACACGCATCAGCGAAACTACTGCGTTGGCAATCGTCTCCGATTTCCCTTGACACCTCAGATTTCATAGTTATATCTTTATCCACAAAATAGTTGGTCCCAACATTCCAACGAACCGTTACAATAACACTATTCAGTTTACAGCTTGTTCCTCTCTAGGACGCGTGGATATATGTTGGTGGTCCTCATATGCGATTCATTTTTTCCCGCGGTGCGTCGGTCATCAGACGTGTAAACAAAAACTTTGTGCCTGAAATCAATACATAGAGGGTAGTATGTTTAATTCCTACTTGTCAAAATATGTCTTTCTGTCACATTTGTATTACTGTTTAACCGTTTTATGAACTCATGAAGTTTAATGTCCCGTTTCATATCAACTGTACTAAAAGGTACATACACACCTGAAACAAACTACAGTTTTTTTTATATTGCAATAAATATAAGTAATACATTAAAAACTGAACTTTTTCCCTGCCCTTATTTCAATGCGTATTCGTTAATTTTTAAGGACAGATGTGCTCAATTTAAAGATGTAAGACGAATCTATAGTGAAGTACAGAATCTAAGAATTCTTGCTCTCTCTAGAATTATCCTACAAAAATAGTAAGAAACTTATCGCGATTTGGATCGTAATAATCATATCTAATGACCAAGTCTCCAACTAATTTTAACGATCAAAATTAAGGGCGTAAAAGAGTGCCATGGAAGTTTTAGTATTGTTCTTAAGGGGGGAAGTCCATTTATTTTTCGTAAAGTCCGCGATCACGTTGTCAATACCTTCCGCCTAGGCCTCGTAAATCTAGGAACACATAACAACCATTATTGCCACAATGATTTTAAAATTAATCTTTTGGGGGCATAGTTTAAGATGATATCTGCCAGTACAACCGATGCATAAAGTTGACCTAAAATTACAGCACATCAAAGACATAAAAGACAAAGACCTGTACGATTGTATTACTAATTTTGGCATCCTCCCTGCTATATACATATTCACAGATTCAAATTCAAATTCTTTATTATGTGTAGTATGACAATTTTTTACAATAATTGTATTACGACTCGTCAGGAAAAATATGGTTTAAGGTTGCAGTATCTAACATAAAAACACATAATTTCTCAAACATTTCACAATTTCTATGGCCGGACTTTTAAATTATCTAAGTCGGAAAAAAACTTGCACCTAGCCGTGAGGTAAAAAGCTTTTCTGTATGAGATAGTTATAGATAATAATTTTTTATGAATGTTGTAGGATTATTTTCCATTGTAATTATTTTGCGTAGATCCTGTTTTAATAATAATGATTTGGCCCCACTATTCAGGGGAAGTTGAGGCTACTAAGCTGAAGTTCGAATGGGTCGATACTTGGCCTATGTTGAGGCCCGGCTGGAATCTTGTATTGTAATTGTGGACGTCCGGAACCAATTTTGGATGGAAACCTGTAATTTTTGAATTTTAGTAGTGCACCAAAGCATGTTCGTAGAAATGTAATAGAGGACGGGAGGGGTTCAAAATGATCTATACGACTGAATAAAAATCGATTTTAACATAGACTGCTCTCCTACGGGTACGGCCGGCCATATTATAACGGACGGCTCTTTTATTGCAAAAAAAAATACGTCCGTGAGAAACTTCCCCTACGGTGAGCTGGCTGAGTGACGCCCACAGTATTATACCAAACCGCAGCCTTGACTACGATCACGGAGGTGTAAGATTAGATCGTAAAAGAAAATAATTTTGATATTGAGAATATCTGCTTAGTAAAAAACAATTGTGATGATAATTTTTGTAGCATAGCAAGTCTATGTGGCTTTTATCCTCCAAGTAAATTTAACTATCAAAAATTAATCCCCAAGTACTTACCAGAATCCTGATTTCTAAAGGCAATTCGAATTCATTTCATGAACGATCAGTGGATCGATTTCTGAGCTATAAATAATTTAGAAAAAGAAATACTTTATGTGTTTTTGAGGGATTAACACTGGTAAATTTATTTCGATTTAAGTATTGATATAACTTTGTTAGGTTGTAAGATAGCATGTTTTAAATCATCTAATATTGCTCTAATTGATTATAGCTTGGAAGTGATTAAGGCGATAATCAGTCCTGCAAGGCACATTCGTTAATATGATGAACTCTCGAAAATTATATTGTTTAATACTGTTTGTATAACATGATAAAATATAATATCGGCGACCCACAAACGGAGTCCTTGGGGAATACCAAAATTTAATATCCAATTATATTAGAAATGTTACATTTGTTAACCTGAACACTTTGTTTTTCTATTTACTAAATAAAGATTTTAATCCCAGTTGGGGAGGGGATTACTCCCACGCGCACTCCCATAGGGCGACCTATAGTCCTTTTCAAAAAAGTATAAAATATATATATAATTATATATATATAAGGTATTATATAATATATAGTATATATATATATAACTATATATATATATTACATCGATATAATTATTCGGTTACTTGTCCATATATATTAACTGCTTTTATTATATAGGGGCAAACTTCATACAAAAAACAGAATTGTAGAGATGACGAAAGAGCTCAATACCTTCAAAAGATCGGCTATCAAATCAAATGGAATTTAATTGAGCCAATCACCAAACAAACTATCTTTGTTGTCCAAATTATATGGTAAATCAAAAGTTTAATGTTTCATTCATTTCTTTCGTATTTTACACTTTTTGAGAAGTGCATTGTTAGATTCGTTGTCAACACACGATTAACATACAGTAACATAATGACACGCAATTATATGTCTTCATCTGAACTTTGTTATATAAACAGCAAACACGTAGAATCTGGGCAGTTAATTACACTGCCAGTTTCTCGTTGTTCGACAAAGTAAACAAATCTGTCATAATTTGCATCAGATCAGCGATATAACAACTTCCGCTACTATAACAGGATAAGAATTGTTCAGCCCAGACCTCAGAGTTGCTATGGAGTATCTGTTAAGTTGTTTTAAAACACTTAACTTTCTAAACCCTTGTTAAATATTTAAATTAATAATAGTATTTAACAAGCAATTATAATACTTCTAAAACCTTTTATTCAGCTCGTTTGCATAAAATATCAATCATTGTCCATTATTCTCACTCCTGCATAAACAATATAACAGTTAAATCTGGAAACATTTTCAATGCAATAGAAGAAAAATATTTTTATCGCATTAATGGTTAATAGCTTTAATTGATTCCATAACCTTACTCTTGGCTTGCAGTAACTTAATGTATACTTGAAGGCAGGATAAAGCAACAAACAATATTAGTAACGCTTCTTGAGAATTTCAACGACACAGTGCAGTACCTTAAACTAACCATTGGGTCAAAGAATATATAAAATAAAAGTTATTATGTATTTCTTCATTATAAACCTCCATTATATAAACGATTTTATCTTTTGAAGTCTATCAGTGAAATTAAATCTTCTATGATCATTGTTATTTTTTCTTAGTAATATAATCATATTAAGTAGACATATTACAAAAATGGAAAACTTGGTGGAAGATAAACTTTATTGACAAGATTCAAATTACAGCTACGCATCTTTGTAATTTTTTTCCTAGCGACCTTAAAGTTTTCCTATTAACTTTATTTCCTATTATTTTTATAACCTACAAATGTTTCTTCAAACCAAGTAGGTACCCCAATTCTGGTATTTAGTCTTGATATTATTTGTGAAGGGATCTCTACAGTCAAACGGATAATTAATGTTTAGTGCGCTGAAGACAGGTTATGGGAAGGAAAATTTTGGAATAAAACATAACGCTGAAGTTCTTGTGATTATTCCCTTCCCAATTATTCCCGATTCCTCCAATCATACCCCTCACAGATGTAAAGCGAGTAATGTTTTCATTGTCGTATGAAGCTGGTGGTTACATATTTACAACTTTTAGATCCTTTAAAAAAATCGTTTTTTGTGAAGAATTCCTGTGTGATACAATATGAGGGAAGAGATAAAGGTAAAAAAATATGAGTGGCTTCCTGCTATAGATCTCATCATTTTACAGTAAAGAGACAATGAAAGGGATAGTAACGACTATGCGGCAGCTCGATTAATTAGTCTGGTAATTAGATAAGAAGAGCATAAGCTTATCAATCCATGATCTCTATCTTTATGGTAAAATTAACTTAACTCTAATACATTAACTGCAAACTAGTTAAAATAAACAAATCAAGTACCCAAAAGACACCTGTTGAGCACCCTATGTCAGGTAAATCAACAATAAAACGGAATGGTCATGTGTGTGTTTTCAACTACAGTAACTCTAAAACATGCACTTAATAAAAACTATACATAAGACACTATAATTCATTAAAAACTGAATTACAGAGGTACAGGTCACTCACATATACGTACTGTATTCGTAGCCTACCAACCACCTACAGTAATTGGGCTGATCCAGAGGGCCACTAGCTAAGATGGCTACAAGAATCATCACGAGCAGACTATAAAAAAGGTTGGCGGAAAATATAAAAAGAGGAAGGGGGACAGGAATGTTTCATTTTGAATATCTCTAAATAGTACTATCTTACCCAAACTTTACATAAACCATAAAAGCAAACAGAAGCTCATTCATTTACCTATATTTTTTTGTACGTTGAATGAAATATTAATTTTAAAAAAATCAGGTATTTTAAAATTATTATAATACAGGTATTTAACATAGTTTATAACATCTATAGATTTTAAACTGGTATGATAGATATCTATAGTAAATTGTATTTCCTTGACTGTTGTAATGTTTAAGATGAAATAAATTAAAAAGAAACGTTGATAAAAATGATTAAGGTTGCTGTCAATGAAAACAATACTATCGGGAAGGATAACACATATGTTTCAGGTTCGTAAAATAATATAGGAGAAGGAATATGGGCAAAACTATGGAGTAGAAAGCATTTATTTTTAGCTTAATTGTACATTGATTTTCGCCTTTGGTTATTGTTTAATGTCTATTTCATGACAATGGTGAGACAAATTACGGCTAATCAGCCCAGAACTAAAAAACTAAACTAACTAAAACTGGTGGTTGTGTGTGTGTGTGTGTGAGTGTGGTGTTAGTTTAATAAACTGTATAAAATTGTGTGTTCAAGAGTAATATACTGAGTTTTCCTATTACTGGGCAATTGTGGTGGGGGGGTTTTTTTTTTTTTTTTTTATTTTTTTTTAAGATATGAAGATTACGCATGAAGTAAATAATTACAAAATATTCAGAAACTTACTATACATGAAATATGCCTGGCAAACCAAAACATATGCCATTAGATATTGGCTTAGTTTCTCAGTTTTTGTAAACCAGGGTAAAAGTAGGTTTATTTAAAACTTTTAGGTAAGGCCTACGAGTATATAACAATTATAATTAAATTATATTACTTAATTCAGCTTTTAATTTGCATAAATCATATGCGTTAATTTTTAACTTCAACATAGAGAAATTTACTAATGTCAACGGCGATCCTACTAATATCATTTTTATTCTACGACTTGGGTTTCATATTTATTGTCATACCAGTGTAAGCAAGCACTAGTCCGTCTTCAGGCTCCAAAATTTACTGTTTCATAATTTTTGAACTTGTTAATAATTATTTTTACGTCAAGGAGATGTACGTTATTGTCAATAATTTGTCAGTCTGCTATATAGATACTCTTCAGCGCTTTCGAAGGGCGAATTACAAAACTATAAATGCCTGCAGCTTCTAAACTAGTAAATTTATAAAAACAAAACCTGAATAAAAATTATGTCAATATTATTTTAAAATTAAATTCATAATTTATTGATAGTAGACTGAAAATTAGCCACGAAATTGTTTTCCATAACTTTTTATTGTGATTTTAAAGTAAATAAAAAGTAAGAACAGGTCTCTCGTGGTCAGACTTTCGGTTATAAGTATACCAGTACAAACCCACGTTAAAACATCACTCTTTATATATACAGTGTGTATTATGAACTCTGCGGTATTATATGTAGAAATTATGTATTTTCGGTCAATAAGATTTAAAAAGAACAGTAGTATAAATATGGAATCAAAAATAATTTAGTTTACTGTAGTTATGTTTTTTTATAAGCTTTACTTATTAAATATTTTAATAATAACCCAATTTTAAACTTGCTCAACTATTCAACTTGCAATTTCAAAACAAGAGAAAGGTTTATATTATATAATAAATTACGTTTCAAGACCGCTGCTCACTCATAAAGCTTATTAAGATACCAACCAATTAAAAATTCGAAAATTTAAAAAAAAGGACTCAATTATAGTTGATAATTCTTATTACAATCATTATGTTACCCAAATCTGGTCAAGGAATAACGTAGAGTTAAAAATTTTGAACTGTTATATTGAACAACATTTATACGGCATCATTAACCATGGCAATTAAAATAGTTGAAAAGCTTTAAATATCTATGTTATTCACAGACGGATTATTATGACATGTGTGCTAACCAAAAATTTAATTATCGCAACCGCCTCCTATCAAACCTTCGTTTAAGTTATTAATTAAATGTTATGGTGGTTAAGCTGGAAAATATTCTGAATTCTAACCCATCCGCCATGAACATTTTGAAAGCTTAAATATCAAAATAATTTTCCAGGTTGTAGCCTATAAAATGAAAATACAAAGTTATCACGGTGAATAGCCAATTGTAATTGTTTTGCCTAACCTAAATCCTATCAACAACTAACTTTGCCGCTCTTTGAAACGACTAAAATCAATAGACTTCTTCTGAGACAAAGAGGAGCTAATTGTTCTTGCAAGATTAAAGTATCTTAGACTTTTCTTCTATTAAGAGTTAATGGCACACATGGGCAGTCGAATGACATGGTAATTAAAGAAAACATGTCCCATTAGGGGTCCAACCTAACAAGACCGATTCTGACAGCTATTAGAATGGGATGGAACTTAAAACGGTATTGGTGAAAGTAGGTGGAAGAAGTAGAAGGAAAGAAAGAGTGGAAGTAATGTAATATTAGAAATCTGGTATACTTCTTTACTTATCTTAAAGTACGGCATCCTGACTGTGCATAGGACTAAGTCGTTAAATTGAAATTTTGTAATTGTGAAATTACGTAATATTTCGTTTATATATTTTAATGCACATGAATGTTAAATCATATGTAAAGATGATATATTATTAACATTTTTTAAATAAGTATTTCATATAAACTATTCCTTTTTCGTCTTTCCTTTTTAATCTATCATCCACAGAAAAACATAACCAAGTGATGATTGTAAGAAATAGAAATGAAAAAAAATATTCCCTGGGTCATATTTCTTTCTGCATTTTTCTGCTAATCAAACATACTTTATAAATAATCAAACATCCGCCTTCGGCTCGCTGGGGGGCTACGCCCCCAGAGCCCCCAAAGTAAACGCTTGCAAATTCGGGGAAAATCGGAATTCGGTGACTGGTTAAGTCCGTACATTTAAGTAAATGACAAGTGGATTTAAAAATTGACCTTTTTCATAGATTTTTTTCCGGCTTCGTAAAACTTTGACTTTGAGGGGCATTTTGCGGTTAAACCAGTTAGAGATACGACAAAAAGTGACTGGACCTTTTCTTGTTGGAAAATTTAATTTTAGTCCTTCGATTGTGCCCTCAAGATCTGATCTACGACCTATGTTTTAGCCAGAAATGAGCTCCGGAGAAAAGTCTGACACGGGTCAGCTATCTTGACTTGTTTAGTTATAAACATAATAAAGAACCTGACCTCAAGGCAGGTATTTTAAGTCGAACATGGTGGTTGTAATGATCACCATGAGACTTATCTATGTCCAACGGCGAGAAATTCCCTGGGTGGGTGATTAATTGTTAAGGAGGTTAAGACCAAGAGGGGGTTTAATTTCCGTCAGGATATAGTCTGGTCATATAACAAATTCCCAGGGGAGTTAACGTTACCGGGTATAAGTCGTCCAGGGGGGTTATCCTGGTCATCACAAGGATCTTCTCCGGGGGGGGTGGGGTTACGAAGATTTGTGACTGTAAAATTCGGACATTGGGTCATGGCAGGGAAATCTCATCCCTGGGGGGTGTTTAATGTTACCAAGGGGGGTTTAACACATCAGGGGGGATGAATGTACAGGGAGGTTTATCAGGTCATACCAGGAAATCCCCCGGGGGGGGGGTTAATATTACCGGGGGTTAATGTACACACTTGTGGCCTTTTTTTAGAGGGTATTGTGTCTTGTGAACATAATAAATATTCCTCTGTCGCCTATCTACTATTGACGCTTAGCTAACGCTCAAGCCAAACTCCCGAAGTTCACTGAACCGTTTTACTGTAGATCACGGCTGATTTCCTAAAATCCCGCCATTATAAAATTATGTTTTGGAGTTACGGACCAACCGTTTAGAGGCCGCTATCCAAATGCCCGGACGGAATGGAAAATTTTAGGCGAAAATGTCCAATTATTTCACATTAATCGCGTTTTTGCGGGTCTCAACTAAGGGACAATATAGATAAAAAGTTACTGGACCTTTTTTGTAGGTCATCTTATTTCCTAAATAAAACGTTAGTTCTTATTTTGACCTCCGACCAATGGGTTTCGCCGCTATCGAACCCCCAAAAACAAACAGTTTTCGCGTAAAAGTTACAACAAAAATTGTACATAATCACTTATTTTTTCGGGCCAAACCAATCGAGATAGGGCAAAAGATTACTGGACCTTTTCTGTAGAACGCGCAATTTGCTAATTTGTATGGGTCAATTCAGATTTGAGCTACGACCCAAAGGTTCGGGCCGCTATCGGGCTTGAAACACTTAATTTTTATTCGAAATAAAATCTCTGGAATTTCAAATTGTTCGAGCGTTTTGTCCGCTTAACCATGGAAGATAGAAGCAAAAAAAGGCCATTAGACCTTTTTTGTAGTTCACTTCATTCCTGACCATGAATTTTCCCGTAGATCCGAGCTAGCTCCAACGGTTCCGCGCCGCTTATCGGGGCTTAACAAAAAATGCCTGCAGGGGTGAAGTAATGCGCGATTTTTTTGGGAATTTTTTTTGAGTGGAGGTGGAAAATGAAAAATTCTCGACTTTTCGTGGATTTTTCCTGGTTGTGGTTACACGTGGAAAGCTATCTGTGTACCAAATTTCAAGTCTCTAAACTCATCTGGAAGTAGGGTTTAGAATTAGTTATACGTGATGTGAGTCGAGTCACAGTCAGTTCAGTTTACACATGCGGTTATGTATATACTATTGTAGATTCCACTTTAATCAAATAATTATATAGGTACTTGGGTTAATAAAATGAGCAAGGCTCAAAAAAAATAAATAATCTTATGTTTCCCTTGTGATTTTCATGGATCACATCATAAGAATACTGTGCTGTCAGTGTTTATAATTAAAACGACGGAAATTAAAAGTTGTTACTAACGGTGTGTGGCACCAATTTGAACCTTGCAACTACTTACTACAGGTTGACCGGAGTCAAGAACACAATTCAAGCCCCGGGTGCTTCAACACTCTGGCGGTAACCGTCAGCACACACACGAGCCATCCAATTCAAGGGTGTCGCTATCGTTACTTGGGGTGGGAGCCATTCTAATTCTACAGCAGATCGTTAACCCTTTATTGGAAATATGTGTTACATTTCATTTAAGAATTATTGCCATGCGGCCTCACTATGTATAATGTGAACAAAGCGGTGATATAAGCGGTTTGTCATATAGGGACGGACGCTGATGGGTGTATGGAGATTAAGCATAGAGCTATAAAACAATAGATAGTTGTAAAGAACTTTCTAAGAGGCCAGCACCACGTGCATGGTGAGAGTATTGTAAAAAACCTTTCTTTCTACGACATATACGTAGAATGTTGGCCAATTATTTTAATCTCTACAGGAACATTTTTATTTAAATTTCGTAATTTATGGAGGTTAAATTTTTTTAATAAC